>NW_017670447.1:412242-533437 GCF_001879085.1 Nicotiana attenuata
ATATATTGTATACGGTGAAAATCAAAGGGTCCGATTTTACGGCCATTACGATGCTTCATAAGCATGTATCCAGGAGGCTCGAGGCTCAGCTCAAGGTTCGACCTGGAGGGTTCTCAGTGCTGGACCTCGGGCAATCAAGTCGGTGGTTATGATGGTAAAACGGGAAGTTCCCCAAGCACGTGATTAAAGCTGACCAAGTCTATTAGGCTAGTACAAGCCCGTACCGTGGCATTAAATGGATGTATCGGCCGCGTATCTTTGTAATAAATGCGTCTGTACCATGTTAGGATTCCCCCTCATATAAAAAGGGGATCCTTGTCATTTTGTAAGTGATATATACAGCACACTGCATTGAATAAAAGAACAAGAATATTCTCTGCTCTAACTTAAACATATTCTCTTTTGATCTTATTACTTACATTTATTGTTTACATTTATTGTGTTTCGTTACTTGTTCTTCATTAATTACTCATTATCTATCATAAAGAGCCCTCATCAAGGCCCTTAGAACTGTTAGTTCTTTATTGACTGTTCCAAGCCCAACGCCTAGTTCGACCTCGAGGCCCCGTATAAGCCAGCTCGAGGCCCCGATTCTCAGCCACTCGGTTTGCTTGGCACACCATCTTCAAGCCCTTGCCTTATTTTCTAGTCTCACATTTAGCATCTAATGCCTAACAACTAGCATAAAAATAAATCACGTATTTTTAGAACCACAAAATCAAATCTAATTGTAATTACCATTTTCAAGGTAAACAGTTTGGCGCCCCCCGTGGGGCTAAAAATAATAGTGATTGTTTTCTTGCTGGTTTACTACATAACGCAAGTTATCTTTCACGCTTTTTCTTGTCCAAGAATCGTTGATTTCAGGTCAAAATGTCAAACTCATTGAATGCACATGAGAACAACGGTCCTGAGGACCATGGAGAGAATGGTGTAGCTTTTTCAAGTGTCGGTATACCACCGCGAAACCCTAAGGACACAGCAGAACCAATTCCCATGGACGTGGTCTCGCGCAACGCCCAACACATCGATGTAAGCTCCTACACTGGCAGGAGTATACGCCAAGAAAACCAACAAGAAGCTCAAAAAACCCCAACTCGGGAGGAACGAGAGGTTAGCCTTCACGTCATTTTTGAGATGCTGCAGGCACGACAGCTGGCGATCGCTCAACTGCAGAGACACCAAAAAACTCCGAGCACAGCGGCACCGGAAGCGACTCCTCGAGCCAGGCAAGTACCTGAAAGATCAAGCAACAACGGGTCAGCAGCCGTTCCCGCTATCATAAAGATGCTCGAGGACCTCACGAAGAGGATTGAATCAGGCGAAAAGAAGATAGAAGCCAATGACAAAAAGGTGGAGACCTATAATTCAAGGGTCGATCAAATCCCAGGCGCACCCCTGATCCTAAAGGGTGTAGATTCAAAGAAATTTGTACAAAAGCCATTCCCGTCAAATGCCGCTCCAAAGCCCATTCCGATAAAATTTAGAATGCCTGACCTCCCGAAGTACAACGGAACCTCGGACCCCAACGAGCACATCACTGCTTATACTTGTGCTGTTAAGGAGAACGACTTGAAGGACGACGAGATTGAATCCGTCTTATTGAAGATGTTCGGAGAAACACTTTCAAAAGGGGACATGATGTGGTATCACAACCTAGCCCCGAATTCAATAGATTCATTTGCCATGCTGGCAGATTCTTTCATAAAGGCACACGCCAGTGCCATGAAGGTGGCTACAAGGAAATCCGACGTCTTCAAAATCAAACAAAGAGAAAACGAGATGCTGCGGGAGTTTTTATCTGTTTCCAAATGGAGTGAATGGAATTACCACCGGTTTCCGATGATTGGGTACAAGCCTTCACTCAAGGCTTGAACGAACAAAGCTCGGTAGCTTCGAAGCAGCTGAAGCAGAACTTCGTAGAATATCCCACCGTGACTTGGTTGGATGCCCACAACCGATATCAATTGAAGATTAGGGTTGAGGACGACCAACTAGGAGCCCCCTCGGGCTCAGTATATCCTAGCAGGCTCTTGGCGAAGGAATCAAGGCTAAACAAGGAAAGATATCAACCGTACAGCGAAGATCGAAGAAACGCCCCGAGGCGTAACATACCCCAAAATGATCGGAGGATCGACCGAGGTCAAAATCCTCGGGGACTAGTGGGCAGAGTCGGACTCGACAGACATACAGGACCGACCGAGGCACCCCGATTGTCCGAGTACAATTTCAACATTGATGTTTCAGAGATCGACTCTGCCATCGGTAGAATCAGAGAAACCAGGTGGCCAAAACCCGTACGATCAGATCCGTCACAAAGGAACCCCAACCTGGTGTGCGAGTTCCGCGGCACACACGGTCATAAGACCCAAAATTGCAGACGGCTCCGAGAAGAAGTAGCCCGATTGATCAGCAAAGGGCATCTCCGAGAGTTCCTCAGCGATTGAGCCAAAAATCAATTTCGGGAAAGAGAGGCGAACAGGAAAAATGAAACAGAAGAACCACATGTCATCCACACGATTGTTGGGGGAATCGACATCCCACAGGAACCCATTATCAAACAAACAAAAATATCCATCACCAGGGAAAAGTGAACTCAAGGTTACATACCCGAGGATGCTCTCACATTCAGTGACGAGGACATCGAGACCCTGTCTCAGCCTCATAACGACGCACCGGTAATCTCTTTTCTTGTGAATACATTTCAAATTAAACGTGTACTTGTGGATCCAGGTAGCTCGGCCAACATTATCAGGTCGAGGATGGTGGAGCGGCTCGGACTGCTCGACCAAATCGCGCCCGCTTCTCGAGTCCTCAACGAATTCAACATGGCGAGAGAGACGACAAAAGGGGAGATTACCCTCCCGGTCAACATGGCCAGCACAACCCAAAATGCCAAGTTTCATATCATCGAAGGAGACATGAGATACAATGCCTTACTTGGAAGGCCATGGATACACCGCATGAGAGCAGTACTATCAACCCTTCATCAAATGATGAAGTTTCCAACAAAAGACGGAATAAAAACTGTGTATGGAGAACAGCATGCAGCAAGAGAGATGTTCGCGGTGCACGATGTGGCACCAGCATCGACACCTTCAACATCAAAGGAGCTAAAGGATAAGAAAACTGGGAAGTAGCAATCACGAGATACATTCTCGGCTACACCCGAATAAACAAGTAAAGGACCGTACCGCATCCCCGGAGAAAACGATTGATGCACATCGAGGCTCGAAGCACCATCACCACTAAGGTATAATTGTCTCCCTTTTTATTTTACATTTTACACTAACCTGTGTGCAGGTGTCCGATCAGAACGATCGAAGCGCTTTCCAGCTTGAAGACCTCAGGTTTTAAAGCATGCGCCCTCGATCGGGTTTTATTCCAAGAAGGGTTTTACTGGCAAGGTTTTTAATGAGACAACATCCATATGCTACCTGAGGAAAACTTAACAAGCATTCAAGGCTTCTCTTCAATCAACCTCGAATACTGGGGGGCATCACCCCGGGAGATCACCCCCTCGAAGAAGTCAAGATGAGCCAAAAAGGGTCTTAATAGGAAAATGATGTATCGGGCCAAACGGTCGAATGAACCGTGTCCGCATAGAATAATTGAACCCTTGACGACGAAAACATGTATACTTGTGCCAGGTAATCAAGGAATATTTTTCCATCAAAACACTTTGCGCTACAAAGAAATCCGCTATTTTTTCAAGAAACGGCTCCAGAGCCAGAAATGTCCCAAACACTCGGTGACATCAAAAACTCGAAGCTATATGACCTCCGGGTCGGAAACTTCGAACTCGTAAGCCCCGAATGAGGCAACTCCAAGTTTACACAAAATGGCTCCAGAGCCAAAAAACTCTCGATGTGTCGGGGACTGTCGCCGACGGTCACCCAATCGATTTGTCAACTCGAGGCTATAAGACCCCATGCGGGCAACCTCGAGCTCATAAGACCTTCACAAGGCAATACCAAATCTGTAAGACCTCAAGTAAGGCATGAGTTATACTTCTACCAAGTAACCAAATCTGTAAGACTTCAACCAAGGCATGAGTTATACTTGTACCAAGTAACCAAATCCGTAAGACCTCAAGTAAGGCATGTCAAAATTTTCAAGACTTTAAAAGGCATAATCCCGATCTTAAAGTTAAGGCTATATATTTGAACTTGTAAGACCCCTAAAAAGACATACCCTCGATATAGACGCTGAAGCTACTTCACTCGGGGAGTAAAAGGCTACGACCAAAAACAATGACTACGGTCACAAGGCTGTACCAGCCAAACTAACGAGACTCGGGGATGCCCGACCGTCTCCGTAAAACTCACAGGCCTTCAAATTACTTTGAAAAAACTTCGAAAAGAACCGGTTAATCAGGCTACCCTCGATATAAGCAAAAGAGCTTCGATCACATCAGCTCCAAACAATAAAAGGGCTTCGAAACAATTCAACCATTGAGCGAAACCTCCCGAGGTGCTCGCCCATCATCACATAAACGGCTCACAATCGAGGTTCTTATCGAACCATCAAAGAGTCGGACAAACACAAAAAATTTCAACGAGGGAAAATAAGCCTATACTAGAGGTCGTACCGACCCTACGCGTAAGAGCCACTGTCGCCATCTTAAACTAAAGGTCGTACCGACCCTACGCGTAAGAGCCACTGTCGCCAGCTTAAACTAAAGGTTGTATCGACCCAATGCGTAAGAGCCCAGACGCCAGCTTAAAATCCAAAAACTTATGGGTCAGTGAGCTCGAGTCGAGATCCGACTCGAAGATTGAGCTTGAAACAGTTAACTAAAAAATGCCTAAGAGCAAATGCGTAAGAGCCTACGGGCCAGCTCAACAAGCCTCAGGGCCGATTTACAAACCTATGGGTTTTTACTACGAAGTCCAGTTCACCTGGCCAAACATCGACAGACATATGAATTCAAAACAAAAAGAGACGTACACAAGCGAAGGGAAATGCATGTAAGGTGAAACCAAAAGGCTTCCTTTTATACATATATACAAAGCTCCGTTTACAAAGTTCTCTAGGAACACTATACAAAGAATCAGAAAAGCAAGGCCTAGCCTACGCTCCCCTTGGGGACTGTGGCCCGTCGGCCTCTTCCTCATTATCTTCGACATCGAACAAGAGGAACTTGGCATCGTATTTATCCGCCTTCGCCTGCGCTATCTCCTCCGAGAGATCGAAGCCCCTAGCATGGATCTCTTCAAGAGTTTCCCTCTGAGATTTGCACCGAGCATACTAATTGCTTCTGCTCTCCCGATCAGAAGCCCATCTCGGCTAAGCTCGAGCATCGGCAGCGTCTTTTAAATAGACGACCACTTTCTTGTCCGCCTTAACTCGAATCTCTTCAGCTTCAACTCGGGCATCCACAACCTCGACCTTCATCTTCAAAAGCTCAGACTCGAGCCTTGCAATCATGCTCGTTTGAACCGAGCCATTTTCAGGAGCATTCCGGAGTTGCACCTCGAGGGCAGAAGCCTTGGCCAAAGCGTTCTTCTTGGCCGCAACTTGGGCATCTGCCTGAGCCTTTAGCTCAGTACACTCATGCTTGGCCTGACCAACTTTACCCCAAAGGCGTTCCATGTTTTACATCTTCTTTTGCAACTGAAGTATCAAAATGTTAATCTCCGAATAAAGGAGAAGAAGCGTGCACCCCCTCGAAACAAAGGTTACCTATCTTTCGAGGTAGCTTTCGTAGTTCCGGTTTCGACCCGCCTCGTACTGTAGGAATACCAACTCCCTTGACCTTTTATCACAAAGAAGCCTGAGGGATTTCTCCTCTTCCAAGGCTTTTCGCAACCTGGCTTCACGACGGAGCAACTCAGACTTGAGCTTGTCAAAAGCCTATTATAAGGAAGCTCGATAAGAAAATGAAAGCGCAAAGCTAAAAAGCCAATACAGTCGACCAAAACTCACCGCAGAACAGAGCCGCTGAGCCTCATCAAAGGTTGAGCGCGCACCTATTGGCCTGGTCTCATCGGCCCCAGTAGAACCACTCCCGATGGGAATACGATCATTCGATACCCCACTCGATTTGGGTGGCCCCTGGTCTCAAATTTCCCTCAAAGTACCTTCGGCGGGAGAAGAGGAAGGCAGCAGAAAATCTTTATCCCTCGAAGTACCTTCGACGGGAAAGGAAGACGGTGGCAAAGGAGGAACCATTTTTCCAAGGCTAGAAGCCTCAGATGCCACAGGCTCAACTGATACATCTTCTTTGAGCCTCCGAGCAGGGTTTGCCTCGCTGTGAACACCCTCGTCCATCGAGGACTCCTTCCGTTTGTTATCAACCCTTGGCCCCGAAGCCGATGATCCTTCCTCCTCCCCGAGAGGGCACGGTCTCATCTCGGAAAATTCTCCGATGCCTGTGGTGACGGAGTTAGTACATAAAAAAATACCTTTCTAAGAGAACAAGCCACACAGCACGTACCGTGATGTTTTGCCTCCCATCTACCCTTGGACAGGTCTCGCCACTTACGCTCGTCGTAAGTCGAGCAAGCTGCAAGTTTCCGAGACCAATCCGCCAGGTCAGGAACCTCGCACAGCAGCTACGGGATCGCTGAATAAAAGAAAAAGAAAATATCTTTACGGAACCCGCCTCCACCATGGACAAAAATAGTAATAACACGAGTGTACCACTTACGTGTGAAATTCCATTTCTCAGGAAATGACAGGAACTCTGCGGGGATAATATTGATAGTCCGCACTCGGATGAATCGACTCATGCACCCTCCGTCCCCATCCTCTTCATTACTAGCAGCAAAGGACCGGGTGGACCGACGTCGCAAGGTAATCAGGACCCGGTAATGCAAGAGCCGGTACAACCTAATAAGATGGCTGAGGGTGAACTCGAGCCCGACTTTATCTGGAAAGTACATTATCATCAACATTATCCTCCAAAAAGATGGGTGAAACTGTGCAAGGGTAACCTAATATCTTCTACAAAACTCAAGCACGACCCTATCGAGAGGGCCCAAGGTGAAGGGGTAAGTATATACGTTCAAAAACCCCTCGACATGAGCCACGATGCTCTCTTCCGGGGAAGGTACCTGCAGTACCACCTTTTCTCCCCATCCGCAATCTTTTCTAACTACCTCGAGGTTTTCCTCCCCCATTGAGGACATAAACCTCGACGCATGCTCTCGATGGCCCTGAACATTGGGAGGTCTCTCTAACGTAAAATCCCTCATCGAGACAAAGCACCTCGAGGCTAACCCACCGGACACCGGCGGTGTAGCACCGACCGAGCGCGAAACAGAGGCGGAACTCTCCTCTCCTTGACAAACGGATTTGGGCGTAGCAGCCATGAATATGGTAAAACAAGAAAGGAAAGATGAAGACTTGGGCAAAAGCTTTGAATTGAAAACTGGCGCAAGGAAGAAGAGCTCTATAAAGGGGATAGTCACTCAAAATAGCGGAATCCCCAAATAAGGGAAGAGCAAGTACATATATAGAGCAAGCGGCGACTGTTCGCCTATTCGGAAGGCCAATTAATTCTGACCATGTCAGTACTACTTTTTGGGGAAGTGTACTGGTGGGACCCCCCCCCCTCCCCGGTCACTTCGCAACCATATCACACAAATGAAACTGTCATACAACGCTCGAGAGCCATCAAGGTCTTGAGGTTTTGAGGATCCCGGTACTACAAGCTTGGACTCTAAAAAGAACTATCAACCTAGTATCGTGATGGTGCCCAATCTCGGGGGTCCCGATTACTCCAAGTATGGGCTCCGAAGAGCCAACATCAAAATTCAATGGCTAACTTCGCATGAGCGCTGAAATAAAAATAAAAATAAAAAGAAGAAAACGAAGATTTGAAGCACAAGAATCTCTTTATATTTCCAAAAATATATTTACAAGGGGTATCTCTACAAAGCCTTTCCCCAGAAAAATTCATATACAAAAACGAAAAGAAGAAGACGACATGAGTCTATTCCTCACCCTCACTACTCTCTGGATCATCTCTGGAACCCTCGTCCGAAGTGGCCGAAAATGCCGATTCTTTCTCCAAGATTCGGGCTTCCTCGATCTCGGCCGAGAGATCGGCGCCTTTGGTGCTTGCTTCCTCGAGAGCCTCCCTTCTTGCTTGCGAACGAGCATAAGCAACGGCCCGAGTCAGCTTCCGCTTGGCCTCATCGGATATTTCTCTAGCTCGTTCATTTGCGGTGGCGGCATCTTTCATGTATGAAGATGCATTTTCTTTGGCCTTAGACTTGGCCACGGTTAGTGCAGCAGCCTCCTTCTAAGCACTTCGAAGAAGATCCTGGTTCGATGCCAACTCCTCCCACAAAAGGTCCCTCTTCGAGGTCACGGCATCATTCTGCCCCTTCAGCTTGAGGATCTCCGCATCCTTGGCTGCAGCCTCTTCCTAGAGCTGCCCCACCAGGGCATCCTTTTGCCCAATCTATAAAGGCAAAACAAGTTGATAAGCATCAAGTTATAAGAATAAAAGACGAGTTCTTGGATGACATGTTACCTGCTCAGAAAGGTCAGCCCTTTCCTGGCGCATTCCCTCGAAACTCGCTCGAAGCCTGCTCAACTCCTCCCCCTTTCGGGCAGAAGAGGTCTTCGACTCTTTATGCTCCGAGCCACAGCTCGAAAGTTCATCTTGAAGCCTAGAGAAGGCATGGTCATACATTTTCTTAGCCTGCAAGAAAGCAGAGAAGTTAGAAAGTCAAGGGCAAAGATTTGAAGCGCAAAAGTTATGTCAAAGAATATCACCTGTTGCTGAAGCCTCTCCGCCTCCTCGCGAGCGACGGGAGCATCGAGATCAATGTCCTCGTCGACACCATTGAAGAGGTCTCGAGCACATCTTCCCCTCCGTGAGAGGCCCCCACACCGGCGGTATCAGGGTCCTGTGCATCCCTGATTTCCCCGGTGAGTACGAAGAGCCCAAATTAAGGCCACCCAGAGCACTAATTTCTCTAAGGGTCTCATCTTGCCCCCAAGAAGCCTCGGGTTCAGGCCCTCCGGAATCACCAGCAGCGGGTTCGTCGACACGGACTATACCATGTCCGACTTGAAACTCGGGGACTATGCGCGCACCCTCCACGAGGGTCCCCTCAGCATGGGTTTGGTCCATATCGACCACCCCCGATTCGGCAGCTTTCCGCCCAATAACCTGTGGAGCATCGGCGCCTCGTCTCGTTCTTTGTACCAAAGGGCCTTCATCATCATCGTCATCTTCATCCTCAGTGAGGGGACTTGTCACAGCAGTCGAAGTCGAGACCTTGGCGTCAGTCTGAGGCCTGCGAACTTTGGATTTCTCTGATTTGGGAGACTCAGCTGACGCCTCCTTCTTTCTCTTCTTACCCTTACCGGGTTTCGAGGTCCCTTCCTCACCATCAGGAGGCGGTCTCATCAACACTCCATCCCAGACGCCTACGCAAGTGTGATGCATCAAACTTACCACCACAAAAGATATTCATAAGGAAACATGGTAAAGATAGCAGTAAAAAGTGTACCATGGTTCTTGGCCTGCCACCGTGTTCTGGCCAAGTCGTGCCAAGAACGCTCGATATAAGGGAAAGCAAAATTTAACTATCCGATCCATCCCGATAGGTTCTGAACCGCGCTGGGGTACCAAGCGGTGGCTGCATAATCAGAAGAAGATCATTTTCAAAAAGGGAAGAAAGGGCAATAGAACTGCTCGAGGTAGGGGCACTTACGCTCCATATTCCACTCCTCCGGGAATGGCATCCTACTAGCCGGGAGAATGTTCGAGGTCCTCACTCGGACAACCCGACTCATCCACCCCCAGTCCTTATCCTCATCAATGCTCTAAAAGAACATCTTTGCGGATTGAGGGTGAAGCTTGATCAAACCTCGAAAGAGGCGGGGGCTATATAGTCTGATCAGATGATTAAGGGTAAAGGTCATACCCCCGACCTTGTTGGAAAAATATCAGAGCATATAAAAGATCCTCCAGAAAGAAGGATAGATTTGGTCGAGTGTCACCCGGTACTCACGACAGAAGTCGAGAATCACCGGATCTATCGACGGGGAAGAAGGGTCTGAAGAATCTATGGGACCCAAGGTAAAGGGGTATGTATACACGCTGACGAAACCAGCCTTATGGTCCACTATTCTTTCCCCAGGATTGGGGATCTCAACTACCACTGCCTTCCCCCATTGGCAGTCTTTTTTCACTTTATGCGTATCGGTCACCATGCTGATATACCGAGACACGTGCTCATATCGGACCGGTGTAGAAGGTGGATTCTTGATGGAAAAATCGGATACAGTATCGAATTCGGTAGGAGTGGATTGCTCGACAGTTGGGGGGGTACTTTTGGTTTACCCCTGTATGGGCGAGATAAAAAAGATGTGCCCTCTTTCTGAGGTATCGTTCTAGAGGTTCTAGCCATGATTATAAAAAAGGTTTCTGAGAAAGAAAGTGAGGAGGCAAGCGCAGAAGGGAGAAGAATGTGGAATATGATGAACTTAGGTCTAAAAAATTGAAGATGTTGTAAAAGTGTGAATGACAAAACGGTTGTGGTATTTATAGAAGCCACATGGGCAGCGTTTGGAGAGCGGAAAGGTCAAACCAATAGCGGTTCGTGGGTTTTCTCGATAGTCGTGTTGACAGCAACCCCTGTGCAGTCTTTCAGTCATGGCATTTAATGCTCTAACGGACTGACGTCATGATGGTAGTATCGAAGAGATGAGAGTTCAAGACCGTTTCTTATCATTTTCATTCTAAGAAATGCGGGAACTATCTGTATACGGTGAAAATCAGAGGGTCCGATTTTATGGCCATTATGACACTTCATAAGCATGTATCCAGGAGGCTCGAGGCTCATCTCGAGGTTCGACCCCGAGGGTTCTTAGCGCTCGACCTTGGGCAGTACAAGTCGGTGGTTATGATGGTAAAACGGGAAGTTCCCCAAGCACGTGATTAAAGCTGACCATGTCTATTAGGCTAGTACAAGCCCGTACCGTGGCATTAAATGGCTGTATCAGTCGCGTATCTTTGTAATAAATGCGTCTGTACCATGTTAGAATACAACACACTACATTGAATACAAGAACAAGAACAATCTCTGCTCTAACTTAAACATATTCTCCTTTGATCTTATTACTTACATTTCTTGCTTGCATTTATTGTGTTTCATTAATTGTTCTTCATTTATTACTCATTATTGATCATAAAGAGCCCTCATCAAGGCCCTTAGAACTGTTAGTTCTTCATCGACTGTTCAGAGCCTAACGCCTAGCTCGAACTCGAGGCCCCGTATAAGCGAGCTCGAGGCCCCGATTATGAGCCACTTGGTTTGCTTGATACACCATCTTCAAGCCCTTACCTTATTTTCTAGTCTCACACTTAGCATCTACTGCCTAACAACTAACATAAAAATAAATCACGTATTTTTAGAACCACAAAATTAAATCTAATTGTAATTACCATTTTCAAGGCAAGTGTGTGTGTGTGTGTGTGTATATATATATATATATATATATATATATATATATATATATATATATATAATGTTATCCGTCTAGTGAAGGATAAAAATACCTCGAGAAGAAACAAAGAAAAATACTCCTAATGAGGAGATTTCAAATAGCAAACATCAAAGGACATCTATTTCCTTTGGACAATTTCAGACAGTCAATAATGAGATGGAATCACCCAATATCAGTCAATTTATCACAATCAGTGTATACACTATCAAGAGAGAATCATGAGAGGGCGACCCTAGGGGGATAGATACATATCCATAGGCTGCACGACAAAGACCTCATGCCATAATAGTAACAATATCATCATAATCACACGGTAAAGACATCATGCCATAACCTCATCAACACCACAATATCCGTACGAAGAGACCTTGTGCCAACACCAAAGGAATCTCCTCAATATGCCCATATGTGCCATAATCATAGCAATCCAAGATATAAATTTATGATAAAGAAGACATATGCTCATAACTCATCAATAAGGTGCACAAATACATAATAATAATAATACAGTGCGAATGCGTGCTCAAGATGTGAAAAATGACTACAACTAAATCAATTATAGTAAAAATTCCAAAATAACCCATCTCGGATAATTAGTAGCTAATAATCCTAGTTAAACATGATCTCTAGCATGAAAGGATAAACTCGTGTAGTCATACAAATGATTAAACATAGATCATGTAAAGCATGTAATCTAAACAAGTCATATAAGAAGCCTAAAGTCTAATCCTACACTACAAAAAAAAAGGTAAATTTGCGGAGGTTTAATTGCGACAGTTATTGTAACCTCCGCAATTTATATCAAATTGGGGGTTTTTATACAACCCCACAAATACGTTATATTTGCGGCGGTCAATAACCTCCGCCAACCTTAAAAAAATGCGTACTAACCCCAATTTTCCCCTCTTTTTTGATAATTTTCCTCTTTTTTCCCCAAACCCCTCCCTCACTTTCACGAAAGAGAAGCTTTTCAGCTTCCATTTGGACCGTAGGGGGGTTCACGCTTGGACCGTCACTAATGTAAATTTTTGCTTTCTTCCCCATTCTATGAAAGAGATTCACAACGGTAAGTTTGATTGTGGGTTCAGATCTATGGTAATTCCTCTTCCCCATTCTTTGATTTTGCTTTTCTGTGTTTCTTTTTTCTTGCATGTGGGTTTTAGGTTTATTTCCTTTTGTTAATTTGTGTTTTTCCTTAACTGATTTTTCCTCTAATTTGTGGCTTTTCTGTATTACGATTCTCTACTGAGAGTAACAGAAATTTTAGTTGAATCAGTGTTTTTTAAAGAAGGATATAACACTCTCTTTTGAATTCGAGATGTAAGTCTTCTTTCTCCTTCTGCCTTAGGTATTTTAGGTTGTAAAATTTAGCTTTTTTGGTATTTTTGTAGGTTAATTTCTGCGATTTTGGGTCTACTTAATTGAAATATTTCCTCTTGCATGTGTATTTTAGAATTCCTGAGGACCTTTAGAGAAGACACAATTGTCACTAGTGGCTATTCCTCTTTCTGCTCTACATGGTGTTTGAATCAATCACAAGGTACAAATAAATTTTTAGTTTTCTTCGTAGTGTTGAATATTAATCTTTTTTCTTTCTAGGTTTGTAATACAAAATGTGCAGATAATAGATTAGGTTGCCTGAACATCAATTTTGCTTTCTTTCAAAAGGCTGATGAATCAATAACATATTTTCTATTTTATTTGTCAAGTGATGAGGAATATATTAGACTGATATTATCAGTTTATGGGATTTGGTTAACAAGTAATTACATATGTATTGCAGTTGTTATACTTGTGATCGTTCATAACATTATTAACATCTATCACGTTTGCAGTTTCCTACAATACATTTCTTTGGCAATTTGACTTCATCTTCATGCCTTCTCTTCTGTGGAAGAAATTCTTCCACAGAAAATATTAACAAATGTATGTAAATTGCGGGTTTTAGTTGTTTTTTATTCTGGAGTTGCCTGGAATTTGACACTCCCCTGAATTATGCTTCACAACATTGTTAATATATTCTTTGTTGGCTTTTCAGAAATTTGGTTTTTTTACTGTGGAGAGCATTGCCATTTCTTGGGCTATATTATGGCATCATTGATAATTACAAGCTGTTAGCAACTTAGCAGAAATGTGTAATGTGGTGCAAGTAGAATGTGTCTGGTTGAATCTAGCATTTTGCATTTTCTTTCTAATATTTGACCAAAATGTTAATCATAGTGGTTAGTCTTTCTAATGGAAGGAAAGTACTTTTGAAATGTGAAGGACTAGTTTTTTTGTTATTAAGTTATAATTTCAGTAAGGAAGGGCTGATCCTTTTCTTTTAATATACTTAGACTCTGAGATCTTAGGATTTGGTAACAGGTACTTTTGTTTTTGACTAATGTTAAGAGGAATCATTTGAATGTGAAGGACTAGCCCGTTCTTATTTATTCTCCCTATTTGTTTTTAAGAAAAAGAAGGGTGGTGAGTGTTCCTGTTCAGTTAATACCATTTAAGATACCTGAGATGTTAAAAGTTTTTTAGTAGGCCTTTTCTAGTATTTTATACCATTTAAGGCCTCTTCAGCTAATATTTTATACTTATCGTTGCTCCTATCTATAATCTGACGATTTGATTTCCTCCTTTCTTTAATGCTTGAGTTGTTTGTTCTCTTCTTTGCCGTTTCATATCAAAACAAAGTAAAAATAATAGTTCCAACTTTTACAGTATTGGAGCAGGGGCCAGCTCCCACCTAAATAATGAAGCTTGCTTGCTTTACATAGATAATGAAGTGCTTGCTTGCTTTTATTATCTTCTTTAGGAATGTTTGTATTATCTTTGTGATCTTAAAGTGGATGTCAATGGTGAAGAAATCTTTATTGTTGATAAGGTAGATTTTCTTTATTTTTGCTTTCTGCTTCTTCTCTTTTGTCTCTATAAAATATGATCAAGCTCTGCTTTTCCCCTCCCTTTTCTTGTTTGTTTGTTTGTCCAAATTGTTACCTTCTTAATTATGTTATTCTATTTTTAGTTCTAATTCTCAGTTCTTAGATTTTGCTTGGTTTGCATAAAAGAATTATGTGTTTTAGATGCATAGATGTGACTCCTTTTATGTTTTAGATAGTTGGTTTCTTCAGCACTGTTATTCAGTCTATTAGATGATAGCTATAAGTCTTGGCCAATGCTTTTATTTTATTGCTTGCATATATTTCGAAGCCCAAGCGTTACAAGAACTTCCAGAACTCAATTCAGTCAGCACCTACATCACAAGGTGTAGCACAAACTTTATCAACAACTGAATCAACACCTTCGCATTTTGATGATGCACCACAGCTGACTTCATTTATTCAACCGATAACACAACCAACACCTTCAGGTCATGTTGCAGCAAATCCGGTTCTGTTAGATCAGACCACAACACAGCAAGTTCCATCAGCCCGGGTCGCGTCACAACACACACCATCTAGAAAGTGTAGTGGACGTGTATCTACGCAACATTGGACTGTAGATGAAATAGGTATGTTATTGCCATAGACTATATAGCAGAAAGATTGTTATATTGTAAGTCAAGAAAAATAAAAGAGGTGGATTGAGTAAAACTTTGTAAAATAATAGAGCAGAAAGGCGTCGTTAATATCTTTCGGCAAAAAAAAAAAGCAGACATTTGAGAAACAGGGAGAAGGATATATTTACCTCTTAATTGATGTGAGAAGACGGTCCAAAACTTCACCTTCATAGCACTTGCTACATTATATTTATTAGCACATCAGAAACTACAGCCATTAACAATGCTTACTACAACTAGTCAGACTATATTTATTAGCACATCAGAAGTGCTTGATAACCTGCTTGACTTTAAATTTGGACGTATAGGTATCTTGTAGGAAAGAAGCTTCCTATGATATATTCTAACTTGTAAAACTTAGCTGGAGTGTGGCTTCGCAGGTATATTTTAGTTGAAGCATCTGCAACCTGATCTTGCATGTGTCAATCGATTGAATGATTCTATGAGCGCATGCTCTGCTTTTGTGCTTGCGGCTTGTGATCTAATTGACAAGGCATATAATAGGCAATTCAAGCATAAGGAATAACGAATTACATGCTCGATGCTTAAAACTGGAGGTCAATGAGTTCAGTGTGGGATCTGAAAGGTTCCCACACTTTCCTTAGCAGCTTTTTATATTGAAAAACAGGCATCTTTTTGTTATCTGTATCTGCTAACTTCTCTCTTGTGGGGGTATCACTACTTTTATGCTTCACTAATAGTGCATTGCAGTGCTAAATGATTATTGGTTACTGATACTTGAATGAAGCTAAGTGATTATTAGTTAGGATATTGTTGATGTACTTTTTGTTAATTATATTTTATTTTGATTGTTTTGTAGCCAAGTGATGCGGCTAGCGGATCCATTTCACCCATGGATATAAGAAGATCATCCGGTGGAAGTAATCCTAACAACAACCTTTGAAGTTGCTTGCAAATGTATTAGATAATTAAGCATCGTATTCGATTGAATGGTCATAGTAGATATTTTGTCCATAATGGTTGGAGTGGATGTTCTGTTTAAAGTTAGTTTTAAGAATAATTATAATATTGATGTTTTGTGTTTAATGGTTGGAGTAGTTGTGTTTAAAGCAAATTTTTGAGACTAATGTATTTTGTGGTTTATTAATATATTGACATTACTTGATTCCAGCAAGCAATTTATATAATTTGTTGATGCTTCATTATATTAATATAATTGAAATTGGAACAGTTATGGAGTAATATTATAGGGAAAACAATTCAATGAATAGCGGAGGTTATAACTGCCACTATTTAACTTATAATAATATTGTGTTATAAAATT
This sequence comes from Nicotiana attenuata, assembly GCF_001879085.1. Taxonomy (NCBI): domain Eukaryota; kingdom Viridiplantae; phylum Streptophyta; class Magnoliopsida; order Solanales; family Solanaceae; genus Nicotiana; species Nicotiana attenuata. Next base: position 428,550 of record NW_017670447.1, read on the forward strand.
TGTGGGGGCTAAATAAATAAATTGCGGGGGTTTAGACCTCCGCTATTTTTTTAATAAGTGACATCCAAACTACCAAATTGCGGAGGTTATATCGCCGTCAAATACCCGCCGCTATATGATAACGGCGGTCTGTCAAAGAACCCCCACAAATTGGTTGCGGCGAACATTATTGCGGGGGTTTTGGAAACCGCCATAAAAGTATATTGCGGAGGTTTCTGACCGCCGCAATATGTAAATAAAACCTCCGCAAATTCAGCATTTTTTTGTAGTGCTATCACGACCCTAAAACCGATCCGGTCTTGATGGCGCCTATCGTGAAATTAGACCAGCCGACACAGTTCCCAAATTAAACCATTATTCGATAAAAGTCATTTTTAAGCCATAAATTAACAAGAAATCTCATAATATAAGTCTAAATAACCAGTGCGGAATGAATATACAAGCCCGACATCGGGGTGTCACAAGTCACGAGCATCTACAACTCTGTCTCAATACAATAAAGTCTAACAAAGTCTGGAAGACAAAACTAAATAAATCTAGGGAAGATATGAGGGAGAAGAACAGGGCTGCGAACACCATGCAGCTACCTTGTCGACTCCGAAATCCTACTGAATGGACAATCAATGCTCACTATCGAGACCCACAACTCCTGGATCTGCACACAAGATGCAGGGAGTAATAACTCAGTAAGTAATAAAAGTAAATGAAAGCTGAGCAGTAAGAAAACACATAATTCCACGCCATAACACTGCAACAAATACAGTACATTGCCCAAAACAGTACAGAAATCATGTGGCTCGTAAAACAAACTTAGTTTCAGAAAAACCTTTCCTTTTAAAACATCTTTCAATAGTTTCAAACGAGTGATGAAAACAGTGGGTAAAAATGATAGAAACGTAAACAGCCCCTCAGGCAAAACATGTACCATAAACCGCCCCTCGGGCAAAATATCAACAGAACCAGCCCCTCGGGCTACCTCACAATCACTCATCATCAGCCCCTCGGGCAACATCATAATCAAGATAAGTCCCTCGGGCTACCTCACCATCACTAATAATCAGTCTCTCGGCAACAACATAATCAAGATCAGCCCCTCGGGCAGCATCACATCACACACACTGGGTACCCGCGCTCACTGGGGGTGTTCAGACTCCGGAGGGGCTCCTACAGCCCAAGCGCTATAACAAGCCATCTCGTGGCATAAATCAGTCAAGCCCTCGGCTTCATAATAACAAGCCACCTCATGGAATAAGTCAATCAGGCCCTCGGCCTCACAATATCATGAATCAGTAACAACTTGCTACGACGTGCAGCCCGATCCCATAATATACTCACAACACAGGCCCTCGGCCTCACACAGTCAGAAACCTCTCAAGACACTCGGAATAACAGTAAAACAGGATGCTCAGTCCAAAATATCATCCATAGCATCAAAACGGAGTAAATAGAACTGAGTTATGAAATCAGTAAAAACATAGCATGACTGAGTGTAAATATTAAACAATAAATAGTGAGGAAGCAGTAGTAAAAAGCCCCTAAGGGTCCAAACAGTTGGCACAAGGCCCAAACATGGCATTCAGCCCAAAACATGATAATACTTTCCAAAATACAATAATATCAAATAGTTTCCAATTAAATACGCGACTTAATAGTTGTACGGGATGGACCAAGTCACAATCCCTAACGGGGCACGACCCCACGCTTGTCATCTAGCGTGTGCGTCACCTCAAAGTAGCACAACGATGTGAAATTCGGGGTTTCATACCCTCAGGACAACATTTACAATCATTACTTACCTCAATCCGGTTCAAACTCTAGCCCGCGGTGACTTTGCCTCTCGAATCGGCCTCCGAGTGCTCTAAATCTAACGAAAATCGGTATCATACCATTAATACACGCTAAAGGAACAAAGCCCAAGCGAAAATAATCAAATTAACTCAAAAATCCTGAAATTGGCCAAATCCGACCCCTTGGCCCACGTCACGGAATTCGATAAAAATTACATCACTAGAATCCTTATCCTCCCACGAGTCTATACATACTAAGAGCATCAAAATTGGACCTCAAATGGCCCCTCAAATCCCCAATGAAAACTTTCCAGTTTCAAGCCCTAATTCTCAATTGTAACCCTCGGTTTCAAATAATTTCATGCCTAATCAGTCAAAAAGTACCATAGAATCGATTATTGAGTTCAAAAATCTTAACTCAAAGCGTTACCCATTGAATCCTCTTCAAATCCTCTCAAAAAGCTCTAAACCCGTCTCAGAAATGGAGGAAATAAGTTGAAAATCGCGAAGATGGCCTTTTATACTTTCTGCCCAGGCATTTCTGCACCTGCGGACAAATTAACGCACCTGCAGTCTACTTAACCGCATCAGCGGTTTTTCATTAAAATCCTCAGACGCCGCACCTGCGACCCAGGTGTCGCACCTACGCGCTCACAGATGCGGTCAAGACCTTGCTCCTGCAATGCTTGCCGCTTCTGCGATCTACCTTCCGCTTCTGCGGCTCGCACCTGCGGTCCCCAATCCGCAGGTGCGGTTATGACAGAAACAGTAGCTGAAGCTGCTCAACTCCAATTCCAAACTTTCCGACAACCTTCCAAACTCATCCCGAGGCCCCCGGGACCTCAACCAAAAATACGAACAAGTCATATACCACTATTCATACTTATACCAACCCTCGAAACACTCAAAACAACGCCGAAACACTAAATCACCCACGGATTCAAGCCTAAGGATTCCAAAACTTCCGAATTCCGCAAACGATCAAAAAGTCTATCAAACCTCATCCGTATGACCTAAAATTTTGCACTCACATCACCATTGACACAACGGACCTACTCAAATTTCCGGAATCCCATGTCGACCCCGATATCAAAATGACCACTACCAACCGAAAATGCCAAAATTCTAATTTTGCCAATTCAAGCCTAAATCTACCACGATCCTCCAAAATACATTCCGATCACGCTCCTAAGCCCCAAATCACCTAACAAAGCTAACGAAATCATAAAAAATCCAAATCCGAGATAGAATACTAAAAAGTCAAGATTGAGTCAAACCTTTCAAATTTAAAGCTTCAAGCTGAGAATCATTCTTCCATATCTGTTCCAATTATCCTGAAAACCAAAAACAACGATTTACATATGTCATAATACATCTTATGGGGCTAGTCATGCCCGAGAACTGGCGAGCAAAGTGAAAATGCTCAAAACGACCGGTCGAGTCGTTACATCCTCCCCCATTTAAACATACGTTCGTCCTCGAACGTGCCCAAGGTTGTTCCAAAAGCCAACAAATTGTTGTATAACCTTACCATGCACATACCCGTACCCTAGATGTAATCACATGATATACCACATAACTCAACCACTCGTAGCGATAACTTCTAATCGCAGCAGCTGCTCAAACAACCCAATACCGGCAATAAACCCTCTTATCAAACAAGACCTCATTCCAACACTTTCGTATACTGACAATGGTGAATAAAACACGCAGAAAGTCATAACCACTCCTCAGATCAACCAGTCACGGAGCTCCCTCTCCTTTGTCAAGGACCATAGTAAATTTCTAAGCAAAATCTCGATATTATCCTTCCAAGATGCTGAAATCGAATCCGATAGTATTCCTTCTAGATCCCAGTGCCCTCATCTCATCCAACACGGCTGCTCTAGTGACATGACACATCAATAAATCTAAAGCCGCAAGCCGTGCAATCTGCGCACCAACAAGCAACAATCCAAATGTACTTAAATCATGGAAAATAACTCAAATGAGAGAGTTGTACCGCAAGCTCACCAGTACCATCACAACACGATGCTAAGAACCCATCACACATCGTAGAACCATAACACACGAATCTAACCCGAAGGATCATACCTCCACGTAACTTCGCGGCAATGCGCGACCCTATCCAAATACTGGCCCACATAAAACACCTCACGTTACTATGCTCAAAACCAACAACCACGCGCAATTTGATGTCAAGTACCAAAAGCAAATCATAATAACCACGGCGAAACAAATGACATAACACCACACAAACCCGAAAGGACACAACCGATACGCCATCCACCGAGCAATACCCAATACTCTTCCCGCTCGAATTCCACTGTGAGACCCCAATATAACTGCACCGTATGTGCCTATAACCAACAAATCATAATGCCTCACAATACGGGAAGATATCATAGATCACTCCAGAACACTAATAAGCTCAATAACAATAGAATCAACACATCCCTCAATAATAGCAACTCGGAGTCAACAAAGCCGACTCGATGCAGAACACACATCCATATTGGCCTACCAATGAACCCCTTATCAAGGAGTTCTTGAAGCTGCTCCTTCAACTCCTTTAACTCCGCCGGTGCCATACGATACGGTGCCCGGCACCCAATCAATACTGAAATCAACAACCCTGTCCGGCGGCATGCCCGGCAGCAGGAAATACATCCGAAAATCACTCACCACCGAAACTGAATCAATGGTAGGAGTCTCTGCACTGATATCTCTCACGAAGGCCAAATACGAAAGACAACCCTTCCCAACCATCCGCTGGGTCTTCAAAATGAAATCACCCTACTGGGAACATAATCCATCAAACCTCGCCACTCAATCTGTGGCATCCCTAGCATAGCCAACGTCATCATCTTAGCACAACAGTCCAGAATAACACGACACGGAGACAACCAGTCCATGCCCAATATCGCATTAAAATCTAACATACTAAGCAACAAAAGATCCACTCGGGCCTCCAAACCCCCGATAGTCACCACACAAGGCCGATGCACGCGACCCACAACCACAACATAACCTGTTTATGAGAACTCTTAGTCTCCAAATCTATATAGCTATAACGACCCCGCCGGTCGTTTTTAGAATTTACGCCCTAATCCCCTATTAACTGCTTTCCTCGTGTTTATTTCTGCTATTTTGATTTGCCGGGACGTTCGGTTTAGAGTTTTGGAGAGTTTTGGGACACTTAGTCCCTAAATGAGAGCTTAAGTCTAGGAAATTTGACCGTAGTCGGAACAGTGTGAAGACGGCCTTGGAATGGAAATCCGATGGTTCCGTTAGCCCCGTTGGGTGATTTCGGGCTTAGGGGCGTATTCGGATTGTGTTTTGGAGGTCCGTAGCTAATTTAGGCTTGAAATGCCGAAAGATAGAATTTTGAAGTATCCGGTTCGATAGTGAGATTTTGATCCGAGGGTCGGAATGGAATTCCGGAAGTTGGAGTAGCTCCATAGTGTTGAATGGGACGTGTGTGCGAAATTTCAGGTTATTCGGATGACGTTTGATAGACTTTTCGATCGAAAGCGTAATTTTAGAAATTTGGAGTTCTTAGGCTTGAATCCATGGTTAATTTGAGGTTTCGATGTTGTTTTAGGTGTTTTAAGGATTGGTACAAGTTTGGACAGTGGTATTAGACTTGTTGGTGCCTTTGGATGAGGTCCCGAGGGCCTCGGGATGATTTCGGGTGGTTGACGGAGGAAATTTTGGAGTTTGAGTTGCAGCTTCAGCTGCTGGTTCTGTCATAACCGCACTTGCAGTTTGGGTTCTACAGGTGCGGCACCGCAGAAGCGGCTCAATGACCGCAAAAGCGTAAATGGGGAAGTTAGGCAGGGACCGCAGAAGCGGTAGCAATTCCGCAGGAGCGGTACCGCATCTGCGGATAGGCAGTCGCAGATGCGGAAAATGAGTTTAAGTGAGAAGTCGCATATGCGAACCTTGTTCCGCAAAAGCGGGACCGCAGAATCGGTCCCAAGACCGCAGAAGCGGTCCCAGGACCGCAGATGTGGAAATCGCTGGGTAGAACATAAATACTTGCCTTCGCGAAATTTAGTTATTTTTCATCTCTTTTCAAATGGGAAGAAGCTTTTGGAGCATTTTTCAAGAGAGATTTTCAGAGGAGTCCATTGCGGTAAGGTTTTTGGTCCCTAAACTCGTTATTATAGTGATTTTTATCATCCTAAGCATGAAATACTAAGGAAAATCAGTGGTAATTCATGGGTTAGGGCTTGACTAATTAGAGGCCTTTGAGTGATGCTTTTGGGGGACCAATTGAGGTCCAATTTTGGTACTTTTGGTATGACTGAACTCGTGAGAGTGTGAGGATTCTGGAAATATAAATTTTACCCAATTCCGAGACGCGGGCCCGAGGGACATTTTGGTCATTTTTACCTAATTTCGCGTATTAGCTTAGAATTTAATTGTACTATCAGTTACTTGAAGTGTCATTTACATTATGAAATTTAATTGAGTAGATTTGCGCCATTTGGAGTCGAATACTCGTGGCAAGAACGTGGTTTCGGGTTGATAATTGAGCTGGTTCGAGGTATGTGGTTTGTCTAACCTTGTGTGGGCGACTCTCCCCTTAGGATTGATATTGTGATAGTTGAAATGCCTTGTACGTGAGGTGACGAGTGCGTACTTGTGCTAATTGTTGAAAATCCAGTTTTTCATTAAAAATAGCCTTAAATTGTGTTCTTCCTTTTCTCGCTTACACTATTTGGAAACTTAGCATGCTGTTAGTCTAGAGAAGCATGTCTAATTGACTAAATTGCTCTATTTGTTTTAACTGCCTTACTTGTATTACGTGAACTATGCTAGGTTAGAATTTTCTGTTTTGCCTTGGTATGAAGTTGAGCTTAATTGAGTATATCCTTTTTCTGTTATTGTTGCGCGTTTCATTTTGGGCTATGGGAAGGCATCCCGGGAGACCCCCTGTACGTATTTATGATCGAGTTGAGGTGCGGGATACCGAGAGATCCCTGGCACATATATATCGAGGATACTAAGAGATCCTCGGGATACCAAGAGATCCCTGATGTATATTGAGAGTACCGAGAGATCCTCGGTATACCAAGAGATCCCTAGCATATATTGAGGATACCAAGAGATCCTTGGGATACCAAGAGATCCCCGGATATATATATATATATATATATATATTGAGGATACTAAGAGATCCTCGGGATACTGAGAAAACGCCGGTTATTATCCTTGTGATTGTTTGCCTCTGTATCAGTTGTAGTTGTCTTATATCCTGTGATATTTTACTGTTGCACTTATTTATACTACACTGTCGAACTTTATATTATTATTTAATCTCAGTAGGGCCCTGACCTTCCTTGTCACTACCCTATCGAGGTTAGGCTTGGCACTTACTGAGTACCGCTGTGGTGTACTCATGCCCTTCATGCGCATGTTTTTCATGTGCAGATCCAGGTACCTCTTCTCAGACTTACCATCCTTGAGGCGAGGCAATTCTACGGAGACTTCGAGGTATATCTGCCGCGTCCGCAGACCAAGGAGTCTCTCTCCATTCTCTCTTATAGTGACTAGTCCTTCTATCTTTACTGTTGATGTAGACTTTCCGGAGTTAGAGCATTTTACTATATTCGTAGCTTGTGATTTATGGGTTTTCAGGTTTTGGGAACATGTATTGGTTTTGAGAGATTAACGTTGTGTATGCCGGGCGGCACTCTAAAACGTTGTTTGTTTACTCTATTCTCTAATTTAACTTGTTTTTCTTCCGCAAATTTGGTTTATTTTCCACATTTTAGGCTTACCTAGTCGTAGAGACTAGGTGCCGTCATGATGGTTCACGGAGGGCGAACCGGGGTCGTGACAATAGCACACGAGTAACCATATCCGATCCCAATTCCACCGTCCGAATATATAACACCTCTAATACCCAATCACTCCACGAGGGATACTCCTAAAATCCTTCTGTGCCACCAAACAACCTCGAATATCAACAGTCGATCAAACAAGAGAGTTCCGAAATACCAATGATGTACCCTTAACTCAAACACTTAGCCCTTTCTCGAATGCATGCCCTCTTCAAGCCACACCAATTAGCAATATCATTTGCCTAATCATCTGAAACTGCCTGTGCTGCCTAAGAATTTATGACATTCCTTTCAGAACAGAACTGTGACCTTATACGTGCAATCTCAACCCTAAACAACATACCGCATATACCATGCCATCCTATGTCAAATATGAATACTTCGTAATCTATTCCGAGCCATAAGCAACTACGTAATCAACTAGCCAAAAACTTTCCATTTGATCCCATCTAGAAGAAAATCACTATACATCACATGTTCCTCACGCCAGTAGAAAATATACATCTCTATCCGTGGTAGAAAACCATCAAGAACTCTCCGAATCTCATGCGCAAAAACCAAACCGTCAGGACTGAATCATTCTAACTCAACCGAGTTACGCAGGCCACCAAAATCCCAAGAGCTTTGCCACGAGACACCTGTAGAAACTCGTTACCCCATAAGCACCTAAAGAACTAATCATATCCTTTATCATGCCGATCCGACCTATTACCAAGCTATCCTATTTATCCCAAGCTTCTTCTAATTTACCTTCCAATTGCTACTTATCCTTGCCATGATACTACAGTCCTCAACCCAGACTCACCACACGAGACCCAAGCATAAAACCACACCGTCTAAGGCTCAGAAGCCGCTGAATACTCTCTCAAATATCCCCAAGAGCACCACATTGCGAATACTCACCCTGAAGAGACTTCCTACGAATCTAAAGCCATTACCTTCACCTTCCTGATACTGATATGTAGAATCCATAATGATATAGAAATGCCATAGGTCTTGACACCCTCCAATGTAAACCTCAATTTCTAGCCAAATACACATCCTAAAGATCTCCAGTTATTACAAGTAAATCTTAAATCCTTTAAAACCATTCTCGGGAGTCATCCAGTCTTCTCAAGTTTCTATTAAACTGATCAAACGAGTCGAACGACCTGTGCTCCATCAGCACTCCAACACCCCAAAAAGTAACCACACCTTAATGCGACCAAATAATTTCCTGCTCCATGCACATTACATCCTTCTCCAATAACAACTCAAGTCATTCCATGATTCTTATACACCCATAAAGCATAACACAACCCCTATCAAAATTTTCCTTTACTCGAGTCATCCTCGATCTCAACCTCTGTAAGCCATAACTGATTCACCAGTATGCCTCAAACTGGAACCAACATAGCACATAACCGTGCTATCAACTGATCAATAGCAGACTCCCCCACTTGGTTCAAAGCCATAGATCAAAACACACAATAATCGACAATGCCTATACTCTAATACCTCCATAATACCATAGTGAGATTAAACTCAATCCTTCATAAGCTCATGCAACACAACCATCTAGTATTTCAAATCATCTGCAATTTCGCATTCACCCTCGTAACAGTCAAGCCCACTCTTTTAAGCGAACAAAATTCAAATTGCAACACATATATTTCACTCGTACAAGAGGTCTTCCAGCAAACAACGAAAGGATCACACAAACTTCAGAACACTCCGCAGGAGATAAGCCACCTGCTTCGCCTCTAACTAACATCTCTTCATACCCTTCCACCGTCATAGAAATCACGCAATCACTAAATCTTCTTGAGTCTGAACTCATATCGTAACTTGAAATCTACTCCACTCCCCAACTAGACAACATGAAAAGATCCTTCACACACCCATAACTCGAGGCTATACATCCAATCAAGATGGAAATCGAGCACCAAATAGTTCTTTTTACCCTCCAGCAGACCCTTCTCGTGACATTCAAATCATATGAACTCATCTCGCAGTCACATCATACTCATCACACAGCTATCTAGTCATCACTTCCACTAATAGGGACACTACCGAATATATAAATCCAGAAGCACGTGCTCACACAATCAACACCCCAGTGCTCAAGCTATTGGCAAAACCCGGCCTCAAGTCCTCCAAACTGGCCCAGCATCAACACATAGAAGTCACATCTCGCCCCTCGATCAGGGAATCACAAGCCATCGATGCACAGCTGATACCGAGCGCTCATGCGCGCATACGAATGCGTAGAAGGAATTCAAAGAGTTACATTTCAAGCTGAATCAATGTCGCACGATAAGAATTCAAGAATGTGAAGTTTTGCTAAAGGTTCTGCAGCCTCTCGAAGATAACTACAGACGTCTCCGTACCGATCCACGAGACTCTACTAAACCTGCTCATGACTCGTGAGACCTATGTAACCTAGGCTCTTATACCAACTTGTCACGACCCTTAAACCGACCCGGTCGTGATGGCGCTTATCATCAAACTACGCCAGCCGACACAATTCCCAAATCAAACCATTATTCTATAAAATTCATTTTTAGGCCATTAATTAACAAGAAATCTCATAATATAAGTCTAAATAACCAGTGCGGAATAATTATACAAGCCCGACATCAGGGTATCACAAGTCACGAGCAACTACAACTCTGCCTCAATACAATAAAGCCTAACAAAGTCTAGAAGACAAAACTAAATAAATCTAGGGAAGATATGAGGGAGAAGAACAGGGCTGCGAACGCCATGCAGCAACCTTGTCGACTCCGAAATCCTGTTGAATGGACAACCAATGCTCACTATCGCGACCCGCAACTCCTGGATCTGCACACAAGGTGCAGGGAGTAATGTGAGTACGCCAACTCAGTAAGTAATAAAAGTAAATGAAAGCTGAGCAGTAAGAAAACACATAATTTCATGCCATAACACTACAACAAATACAGTACATTGACCAAAACAGTACAAAAATCATTTGGCTCGTAAAACAAACTCAGTTTCAGAAAAACCTTTCCTTTTAAAACATCTTTCAATAGTTTCAAACGAGTGATGAAAACAGTGAGTAAAATTGATAGAAACGTAAATAGCCCCTCGGGCAAAACATGTACCATAAACCGCCCCTCGGGCTACCATAAAATCACTCATCATCAGCCCCTCGAGCAATATCATAATCAAGATCAGTCCCTCGGGCTACCTCACCATCACCCATAATCAGCCCCTCGGGTAACAACATAATCAAGATAAGCCCCTCGGGCAGCATCACATCGCATACACTAGGTACCCGTGCTCACTGGGGGTGTTCAGACTCCGGAGGGGATCCTACAGCCCAAGCGCTATAACAAGCCATCTCGTGGCATAAATCAATCAGGCCCTCGGCCTCATAATAACAAGCCACCTCGTGGCATAAATCAATCAGGCCCTCGGCCTCACAATATCATGAATCAGTAACAACTTGTTGCGGCGTGTAGCCAGATCCCATAATATACTCACAACACAGGCCCTCAGCCTCACTCAGTCAAAAATCTCTCAAGCCACTCGGGCTAACAGCAAAACAGGATGCTCGGTCCAAAATATCATTTATAGAATCAAAACGAAGTAAATAGAATCGAGTTATGAAATCAGTAAAAACATAGCATGACTGAGTGTAAATATTAAACCAAAACGGTGAGAAAATAGTAGCAAAAAGCCCCTAAGGGTCCAAACGGTTGGCACAAGGACCAAACATGGCATTCAGCCCAAAACATGATAATACTTTCCAAAATACAATAATATCAAATAGTTTCCAATTAAATACGGGACTTAATAGTCGTACGGGATGGACCAAGTCACAATCCCCAACGGTATACGACCCCACACTCGTCATCTAGTGTGTGCATCACCTCAAAGTAGCACAACGATGTGAAATTCGGGGTTTCATACCCTCAGGACAACATTTACAATCATTACTTACCTCAATCTGGTCCAAACTCTAGCCCCCGGTGCCTTTGCCTCTCGACTCGGCCTCTGAATGCTCCAAATCTAACCAAAATTGGTATCATACCATTAATATGCGCTAAAGGAACAAAGCCCAAGCGAAAATAATCAAATTAACTCAAAAATCCCGAAATTGGCCAAACCCGACCCCCGGTCCCACGTCTCGAAATTCGATAAAAATTACATCACTGGAATCCTTATCCTCACACGAGTCTATACATACTAAGAGCATCAAAATCAAACCTCAAATGGCCCCTCAAATCCCCAATGAAAACTTTCCAATTTTAGCCCTAATTCTCAATTTTAACCCTTAGTTTCCAATAATTTCATGCCTAATCAATCAAAAATCACCATAGAATCGAGTATTGAGTTCAAAAATCTTACCTCCATGCGTTACCTCTTGAATCCCTATTCAAATCCTCTCAAAAAGCTCTAAACCCGTCTCAAAAATGGAGGAAATAAGCTGAAAATCGCGAAGATGGCCTTTTATATTTCCTGCCCAGGCATTTCCGCATCTGCGGACAAATTAATGCACCTGCGGTCAACTTAACCGCATCTGCGATTTTTCATTAAAATCCTCAGATGTCGCACCTGCGACCCAGGTGTCGCACCTACGTGCTCGCAGATGCGGTCAAGACCTCGCTCCTGCGATCCTTGCCGCTTCTGCGGTGTACCTTCCGCTTCTGCGGCTTACACCTGCGGTCCCCAATCCGCAGGTGCGGTTATGACAGAAACAGCAGCTGAAGCTGCTCAACTCCAATTCCAAACTTTCCGACAACCTTCCGAATTCATCCTGAGGCCCCCGGGACCTCAACTAAAAATACGAACAAGTCATATACCACTATTCAAACTTATACCAATCCTCGGAACACTCAAAACAACGCCGAAACACTATATCACCCTCAGATTCAAGCCTAAGGATTCCAAAACTTTCGAATTCCGCAAACGATCAAAAAGTCTATCAAACCTCATCTGAATGACCTAAAATGTTGCACACACATCACCATTGACACAACGGACCTAGTCAAATTTCCGGAATCCCATTCCCACCCCGATATCAAAATGACCACTACCAACCGAACAACGCTAAAATTCTAATTTTGCCAATTCAAGCATAAATCTACCACGGACCTCCAAAATACATTCCGATCATGCTCCTAACCCCCAAATCACCTAAAGAAGCTAACCAAATCATAAAAAATCCAAATCCGAGATCGAATACTAAAAAGTCAAGACTGAGTCAAACCTTTCAAATTTAAAGCTTCAAGTTGAGAATCATTCTCTCATATCTGTTCCGATTATCCTGAAAACCAAAACCGACGATTTATATAAGTCATAATACACCTTACGGGACTAGTCATGCCCGAGAACTGGCGAGCAAAGTGAATGCTCAAAATGACCGGTCGGGTTGTTACAAATCCGGTCATGAATCATGCATAGCACCCACATATACGCTCGTCACCTAGCACATATGTTGCTTCTCACATATCACAAATATGCAAATAAGGTCAAATCCTATGTGTTATTCCCTAACACAAGACTAGGCAAGATACTTACCTTAACAATCCAAATTAACCTTTTTAGAATTTCCTTAGAAACCACCTCCGGCCGGCTCAAATCTAGTAAAAAATAACTCAATAACCTCAAATAAAGCTATAAGAATCAATTCCAAACGATAAAGTTTCAATTTTTAATCAATTCCAAAATAGTTAAAAAAAATCAACCCGAGCCCACATGTAAAAATCCGAGTCAAGGGATAGATCCCGATTACCCATAATACCATGAGTCTAAATATGTATTTAGATTTCAAAACCAAGTCCAAATCATAGCTCAAAACCCAAATTTTCACTCTCTTATGTTGTAGTAAAAATTCGCAAATGTTTCTCAAAATTTCATGTTTTGGGTGTTAATAATCCATGTAGATTCTTAAAATAATACCAAAACTAAGTAGAAATTACTTACCCTAAAGTCTTGTATGAAAATCTCCAAGGAAAATTGCCCCTCTCCAAGTCTAGGTTTAAAGTATGAAAGAATGGGCTAAAATCCCGAAATTTAACTCTTAAATGCACAACCCAAGGGTACTCTTCGCGAATGCGGCACATGTCTCGTGTTCGTGTAGCACAAAATCTTTAGTGCAGAAATAGACCCTTCGCGTTCGCGGAACCTCCCTCATGAACATAATGAACAAGCTTGTCCCACTAAGCAATCACGACCAGGCCTTTGCTAATGCAAACACCAATTCTCCCGCTCTCAGCTCTCAATTGCGAATGCGACCTTCCTGGCACAAACGTAAAGAGCAAGTCTACCAATGTTCGCGAACGCGACCCCCAGGCGTGAACTCAAAGAATAAAACCTCCCCAGCACCAAATTCTTCATTACGAACATGAGGCTCCTCTCGCGAACGCGATGAACACCAAACACTAGCAGAATCAGCCAACTTTAAACTTGCTCTAGGTGGTACGAAATGCACCCGAGCCACTCGGGACCCCTTCCAATAATACCAACAAGTCCATCAATACTGTCCGGATCTATCTAAAGTCTCCAAATACATACGATAACATCACATCAACGAATCAAATATCAAATCAAAAGTTAAACTTCTCTTAAGTTCAAGAACTTCTGAACTTCTAACCAAGCGCCCGATTCAAGCCTAGCCAATCTGGATTACATCCAATCTTTAAGTCCAAATGACAAAACGAACGTATTCCAAGATCTGGAACAAAAATCCAAATTCGATATTATCAAAGTCAACTCCAGATCAAACATAGGAACTATCCAAACCTTCAAATTGCCAACTTTCGGCAAATAGAGCCAAAACTTCGACGAACCTGCAAATCCAAATCCGAACATACGCCTAAGTCCAAATCACCATACAACCCTACTGGAACCATCAAACGATCAATCCAAGGTCGTTTATACAAAAGTCAAACATTGGCCAACTGTTACAACTTAACCTTCCAACAATGTCCCAAACCTCCCCGGAACTAAACCAACCATCCCCGCAAGTCACAAAATCACAAACAGGCATACGAAAAATATTAAATAAGAAAATGGGGCTCAAATACATAACACAACCGACTGAGCCGTTACAAGATGTTATGTGTGATACACACTTGGAAGAAATAAGAGAAGGTCTCATATGTTGTTTCTCCGTATTTCATGCTTTCATCTTTAAAGTGAAAAGTTATCTAACATTTAGAACTTCTCTGAAGTAATTTGAAATTACACAAAAATTTTGGGATTTTTTCAATTGTTGTCTTTCTCCCTTTTCTTTTATTATACATAACATTTATGTTTAATTATTTATTTATTTATACATAAATTTTGATTCATCCACAGGAAGTAATCTGAATCCAATTTCCTTCATTCACATAAGATTGGACATTCAATTTTTTATTCTTGTTACCACAAAACCCAAATAAAAGCAGACGGAGGAGGAGTAACGGTATAACAATACAAATGGATGAAATGCGACCTGAGAGCTCATTAAGTAAAATATATGATAGTGTTATAAAACAAGAAGAGAGAAGAAGAGTAATGCAAAGAAAAGTAGAGAGAGAATTCTTATTGATTTGGGATTAATTACGACGGAATAGAACCCCTTTATTTATAGGGAAAAGTGACTTAGCCACCAAATAACAAACCATAAGATCTCTCTAGAATATAGACATTCACCATAAATAAAATAATATTTATAATACTCTCCCTTGAATGTCTATTCAACAGATAATGTGTCTCGCTAAAACCTTAACTAAAATAAAACCCTGTGGGAAAAAAATTCGAGAGAAGGAAAAAGAGTACACATTTTTAATAATACGCCTTTTGGTTGCCTCGTAAAATCTTACAAGAAAAACCCAGTGGGACAAAACCTTGTAAGGGAAAAAGAGTGCAACGCGTATTTACTTTCCCTGATGAGAGCATCAATTCACATCCTTGAGCCTTCGCATCCCAATCTTGTACACTAGCTTCTTGAAGGTTGACGTCGGTAGAGACTTGGTGAATAAAATAGTCATATTAACTCCAATGAATATGTTACACCTTGGAAATCCTCGCTATCACTTATCATGCTTATAGTTATAGCAAGATACAAATGTACACAAATTGCATTTAGGATGTAGCACTTCATGACTAAGAATTATATATGCTTTAATGAATTTAAATTCTTTGGGGATTGTCATATAAGTATTGTCAAATAAGCCATTTAAATAGACTTTAGTTGCATATCAACTTTTCATGTTATGCTAGACATATAAGATAAAAAAAAGTGATTGCACACACCATTGACTTTATACTTTCGAGTGTTTGAACTACATGTCCAAACTATATGTATTTCATATAAAATCAATTCTATGCGAATTCTGTCTCTTCCATTTGGCCAATATTTTGTGTCTGTATTCGACAGACTTAAGATCCTCATCTATACTTAGCGCTATGATAGATGTCATCGACGAACATTTTATATCAGTTTCAATATTTTTTCATAAAGACATAACATAGAGATCTCTTCATTCATATTTTCAGGTACCTGAGTCTCTCCTGAAATTTTATGAAGTGTTATGTCATGTGATCTTCTAGATCACTTGCCTTCTTATTATGATCATTTTGATCATTTGCTCATCTTCTTTATCAAGAAGTGTTATTTGAAACTGATTTGTCTATACGCTTTAAGCGTACCATAGACTTTGTCCTTCTAGGACTTAATAGAAGCATTTGCAATGAGAATATAGTTACTTTCTCTAGGCCAGCAAATGCGTCTGGCATGCTTTGCAATATATTGCAAATGAATTATCTTTTTTATGAACCTCAAGTTCATATTATCTTATTTGAAGATCCAGATGTACAAATGGTAATTCATTCCACGTAAATTTTTCTCAACTGTTTATCATGTCTTCCTCTCATGTTAGAAAAACTAACTTTCTTCCTCAATTTTGGAAATTCACCTTTGTGTGTTATAGTGTTACTCAAAATATATACCGCACATCAATAATAATAAGATAAAATTATCTGGTTCCTGACCCTGAACCACTTGTGAGGGGAGAATGTAATATACTTTCGTATATAACCTATATCAAACTGATATAGATAACTTTGTTCTCATAAGTAACAGTTTAGCTATTACGTGGAGGCACTCAATAAATTATTTTGCTAAACCAACTGTGATGTAAACCAACTTATCAAGATGAACTTCTTGAATAGAAAATCTGGAAATTATTCTCAAAGTTAAATTATTGAGCAAGTTACCTCGCAAAACACCATATTGCGGGTTAATAATAATCGCACATGTAACCTTCTCATAGATGCATCTTATGTGGTATACATGGTAGGTGAATGGGCACATATTCACCTTTGATATTTCCAGCATTCATGGGATTCAATCCCAATTTTAGTTGGTCTATTAATTAATGAGAACAAGCAATATAAGAGAATTCGTAAAGAACTTTCTAGTTCTTTAATATTTACCCATGTGAATTCTCTATTATTTTTGCAAATCATACTTAAATTGATATGGCTAAACCAATTATGCCAACTGAATAAATTATCAATATTGATAAACTTCAGATTTACACCATGACGTGTACAATTATCAATAAACTCCAACTTTATTATGATATGATTTTTATATCAATAAACTTCTACTATATTGTGGCATACTTTTGTTTGTGTAGTACAAACTGGAGAATAAAGCGGGTAGCTTTTCACATACATATTACCCCGCTACAAGTTGTAGTAATAGAAGATATTAAATCTTTCCTTTATTTATAGTCTCAGTATGACCAACTGCTTCCGCGAATACTTTAGAAACTCAATTAAGTTTCTTTGAGACTTAATACAAGACAATGCCTTATTGATAATCAATTTTATTTCTCCAAAATAGTAATAATTGGCTCTTCCAGAGCTCTCAATTAATTTGGTACTACAATATATTCATCAACATCCATATGGTGAATATATCTTTTAAAGAGAAAGTTATACCATTATGGTTATGGTTAAAATTATATGCAAGATATGTTTCTTGCATTAATGTTATTCTTTAATAACCACATTACCAAAATATTTGGCGCGCAAAAGGTACGTGACCAATGACCATTCATGCCGTAATAATGACAATATTTTCTTATAGCATCTCAAACCTCCTTTTAGAGGTGAGTGTGGTATATTCACTACCACTAGCACGTTCATATTCTTCCAAAAATGAAATGTATTCATAAATCAGATATTGTCACATTCACATCATGAATGGACCATAATCATCTATATGTGCTTAGTAAAATATCATGTCAAATCAATGACAAATATTACTTTCACAGAGTGAAGGATTATTTTGAGAATCCTTATTATTCTCGTTATCACAATGATGACGATTATAATTTCGTCTATTGCCACGTCCACATCCATTGAAACCTTCACGGTAATAATTTTGTCTTCTTTCAGACTTATCACATATTGCTATCACATTCTCTTAAGGGAATGAGAATGAAGCAAATTCAATGGGACCGGTTTTCACTTCTTCTGCTCACGATCATACATGACTTTGATCGTGGCAAGGCATAGAAATTTTACCACATCGAGTGGTTATAATTTTTTACAAACTCCAATAGAGTTAATAAAAAATTATTGTCTTCGCTTGTATTTGTCGCGTCCCCTTTTTCTCGCGCGGTTTTCGATATTTTTGGGACAACTCCTTTCCTTTTGGGATGGGGTAAGGGATTTGAAGAGTCGCCACCTAACGGATTAAGGTGCGTTAGGGCACCTAGAACAGTTAACTCATATAACTAGTTTACATCACCAGAGATCGGGTAAGGGCTCGAAATTACCTTGAGGGGAAGGTTTTAGGCACCCCTCGAGGTCCACAACGGTGGTTCCCGGCCGAACTTAAATTAAGCGAATTAGTATTAAAAGGGAACAAATTAGACAATTACAATATCAATCTTACTTTTTACACAGGAGTATAGGGGGTGGTCCTAAGTTTCTTAGCCTATAGGATCATTTCCATGCAATACTTGGTAACTTTCCCCAAGTCGGGGTGCTACACATAGCATTAGCACATGGGTCATCATTTCCTTTACTACCCAGTTAACTTCTTTCAGTTGTTACCTAAGCGTTCTAGTAGCTTCTAATGCGTACCTTATGCGTGCACTACCCCCCCTACTTATGGTCCTGGAGGTATTTAGGACCTCTATTTTGGATAGTTCTAGACTTACCTATGTTGCTTAAAATGAGAAAAAGCTAGGGGATAGACAAAAATCAGATAGGACTACCAAGTAGGGAACAAATAAGGGCTCATGTTAACCTCCACAAAGAGACAACAAATGCACGCAATTAAACAGACAAATTTATTGATTTATGATCCTACATGTAGGATATCTAGATGAGCAGAAAAGAATATAAGAAAGTAGCTTATTAAACGAGCATTGGGACCTACGGGCTTTCCTACTGATATTAAGTTCTGAATCTGGACATGTTTCAAGCAGCACGAGATCACAGTGTTTGGCCCAGGATTCTTAATAACCTATAGATTTGCCTACTGATAACCAGAACAGAATCCTATAGGCATGATATCTAAAGGTTGATTAAGGACCTATAACATGATTTCTAAGTGAATTACTGATTTTTAACTCACGAAAACAGATTTTATCTCTTTAGATCTTATAGACATGCTTTCTAATTTCCATAATTAATTAACTCCTATAGACATGATTTCTAGGTGTCGAAACTGAGCTGTTTATTTCCTATAGGCATGGTATCTAAATTGAAGAAAGCTGGTTTTTGTATCTCCTATATGCATGATATTCTAAGTGGGCAGAAACTTTAAACAAATTGCCAGGGAAATTTATTAATGCACACAAATAAGATCCTATACGCATGATCACTAATGCACATTGAGAATGGAAATGTGGAAATTCTATGAACATGGATTCTACTGCAGAATTAATAAAGAGCTATAGGTAGTCTCTCTAGTATGCTAAAAAAATGTGATAATGCAGAGTTGCAAACAGTCGGAAAAGAAATGTCCTATAGGCAAGATTTCAGTAGCATTGATATAATAACACAATAACCTATAGGGACGATTTCTACCCGAGTTTGAACAAAGATTTATAAAGCTCCCCCCGCCCCACCTTTTACTAATATCCTCAGATCTGTTCGTTACAGAGATTATTACATTATTACAACCCAATAATGAATAAATTACATAACTAAATTCATTACACTATAGGGAGCCTTAGCAGGCCCAATATTAACCTGGAAACCAGGCCTTCAAGCAAAGCAAGTTTGAAGTATATCGGTGGTCCATCCATGATACACAAAATTGGGCTTCTGGTGTGTCAAAGTTCCCAAGAGCCTCAGGGACCCCAAGCAATGCTCACACCAGAACCATACTTAGAAAAACAGTTCGTAAAAGATTGGAAGACCAGCCGCAATGTATCAGAGTTCGGAAGAGTCTCAAGGACCCTAGGCAGTGCTCACACTGGGGGTGGTAGGAACCTAGGTAACTAAGAGTTGAAGTTTGAAAACCAGTACATAGGGGGGTGGGGGACAATTTTAGAAAATAATTTGATTTTTAGGAGCAAACAGATTCAAATTGCAGGACTGCAAACAGAATTTCACCTAGAACAAACAGAATCCCTATTTAGTAAATAGTTCAAACAGATTAGTATTGATTCAGACATGGACACTGTACTAGCATTTAAGCATTCACAAAAGAGCCAGGATACTTGAACTAATAGACAGAGTTGGAAACATATTACATGTTTGCAGAACAGGGAACATACAACTGATTATACTGGGTTTCATATTACTAGAGATAACCTAATTAATCTTGTCACTAGGTGAAATCATATGGGCATATAGCAAACAGAAGCACGCTAAAATCTCAAACTAATAAGCATATAGGATTGAATAGGGTAACAGAGACTAAAGCAATCCAGTTGAGAAAGCAGTAACAGAAAACATGCTGAGGTCGAAATAAACTATAAGACAGAATAAGATAACAGGAACTGAAACATGCCAGTTGAGAAAGCAGTAACAGAACACATGCTGAGGCCGAAATAAACTATGAGACAGAATAAGATTACAGGAACTGAAACATGCCAGTTGAGAAAGGAGTAAACAGGAATCATAGATCACACAGAAACATGCTGAGGTTTGAAATAAATTAACCACATAAGCACAGGGAATAGAATAGGATAACAGGAGTTAACACATACCAGTTAGGAAGAAAGTAAACAGGAATGTAATGGCAATTTGGATCCAAAGAGTTTATCCTTGGCTTCCAGCCGGCTAAACAGTGCAGAAATCAGAGTAGTTGCACAAAGAGAGAACTTAAATTCTTTGAGGAAAAGCAGCGAGCTTTTGAGTTGTAAAGTGAAGAAATTGTAAGAGTGTGTAAGTGTGAGTGTAAGTCTATAAGCGTGAGCGTGTGTTTTAAAATTAGAGTGATGAAAGGCTTTTATAGCATACAGTAGAGTAAAACCAAATAAGGTAGGAGAATCAATGGCACAAAAATAAGGCAAAGAGATTAATTAATCCATCAATTAGGGTTAACAGGAATCAATTAATAGGCAAATCACGGAAGTATCACTTAAGTTACACGGAATAAATCAGCAATCAAGATTGAGATCTAAATAAGGTAAGTAGTAAGTCCAGAGATCAATTAAAAGTCAGTCCTAATAATCAAAGTACAGAAATCAAGCTAGCAAAAGAAATAAGGAAAGTAGTACCAATTATGAATCACACATAAGGAAAGAATAGGTAAAAATCTGTCAAGGAAATATCAGTTTTTTTTTAAAAGGAAAACACAATTTCGAACCCTAATTAGGCAAGTAAATCAATTAATCACTTTAATTGACAGCCAAAGTAAACGGGCAAATATCATAGCAAACAGTAGAATAATTGAAAATCCTAGGGCATGATGACATAGAGATGAAAATCAGCCGAAAAAGTAAAGGAAGAAAACCGGAGTTAAACACTTAAACATTTTAAAACGTTTTCGCAGAAATCTCTTAGAACCAAAACCCTAGCTTTAGGAAAAAAAATAGAATCGGTTGACAATAGTAGGAAAATAGAAGAATCTTAAATGAAAAGTAACAAACAATCTCAAATCGCTTCAGATCTAAAGGGATCTGACCTGATTTAGCCAGAAATAGTTAGGTTATGTAAAAAATAAACAGAGGTGGAAAAATATGATTTGAACCAGAGATTTGAAGCCACAAATACGAAGATATTAGTACTCACAGACGTATGAGCGAATACAAACGGATTAATCGAGAAAATGGGAGATTTGAACCAAATCCGGTTCGAATCTCTTTGAGATTCCATCAAGTATCATGAAAATCGAACAACCAGATGAGGTCGGATAAGGCCTGAGGTTGAAGAAAGAACCCATGAATCAAAGGGGTTTCAGTGACGGCGGGCTAGGGTTAGAAGGAAGGTGAGAGAGATGAGAGGAGGGAAGGGGTCTCAAGGGCGGCGGATTTGGGAAATGGGTAGGGTTTAGGTCGTTTGGTTACTTAAAAATGGAAGGATTGTCCTGGACCGTTGATCTTCTGAGATCACCGGCCAGGATTATATCTGGGGTTGGGGCGGGTTATAACAATTGGGTTATTGGGTTTGGGTTATGGGTATTGGGTTAGGTTAGGGTATTGGGCTATTGGGTAGGTCTGAAAAAAATAATAAAAAGGGCTATGTTTTAAATACACATTTAATTTAATAAAATAATTTATAAATGATAAAAATTTCATTTGTGCATTAAAATGATTTGAAATAATTACTTAACATTGTAAAAGTATAAAAATTCATTTTTCGTGTAAATAATATAACTATGCATATATAGGCTATTATTGCAAAGTTATTGTAATTGTAGCCTAAAGATACAAATATAATTATGCATAAGATGATTAAAACTTGATATAAATATAAATGCTAAGAAATCAAGTAATAAATTATTTGTGATGCAATTAGTAATTATTTAGATAATAAAAATGCCCGAATAAATTAATTAAAAATTCTTTTAAAATCACAAAAAATTATAAAAAAATACAGGTTGATGTTCATGCACTATTTTGAATGTATATATGCATTTAAAAATATATGAGGGAAAAATTGGGTATCAACAGCTGCCCCTCTTTACCCGAGAAGGATGAAAGAGTTGTCGGGTAAAGAAATTATGACCGATTTTGACCGAATGGGATGTTCGAAAAATATGGGCCGCACCCTGGTTGATGAGCTGCCTACATATCCCTGGTTTTACAGGAATAAGGCCATGTGTAGTTCTGGACCCAACGGTGAATGAAACCGATGGAATTGTTATAGGAATGGTAAAATGTTTCAGAAAAGGGTTTCTTTTGGGAAGGATAGTATCAGATAGGTTTATGCGGAGTTATGATTATGAGTCTGAAGTGTAACGGATATATCATTGGGTAGGTATCTGAACGGTCGTGGGGTAAAGGCGAGTAATTGATGAGAATCGGTTACGTTTGAGATAACAGCAATAAAATGGTATGAGTGGAAACCGGAGCGAAGGTTGCTCCTGTTTGAAGAACGGTTACCTCCTGGATTTTCTGCAAAACATAAAACACAATGCATGCAAATATACAGATTACTGCGAGAATCTAAACATGATGCAAATTCCCTTTGGACCGTGAAGGTTGTCTTTGGACGGAGAGGATGACCTCCTTAGACCATGACGTCCTGGGCCATGAATCATGAGATAGGGATTCGCAGGCCAAGAAATGATATTATCGGGCCATGAAAATGGTGCCTCTGAACCATGACGCCTTTGAATAATGATGTACAATATTGAGAGATCCTTAGGCCATGGCATGGTGTCTTCAGGCTATGAGGATGATGCCTTCGAACTATGACACCTTCAGATAGAGACATGATGATGGATCATATAAGCAAACAAGATAGAGATTAGTCTTGTATAGAATCGGGACAGAGCTTAGTCCCGGAAAAGGCAAAATAGTGCTAGGTTTTAGATAGTTGAACATTCAACATTAGACAAGGAAAGTCAGAGCTTAGCCTTATGCAATTGGGGAGGAAGGGCTTAGCCTCATGCAAGATAGGGAGACAATGCTTGGTCTCATGCGACGGAAGGCAGTGCTTAGCCTTATGCAAAAAGGGAGGCAGGGCATAGCCTCATGCAAGAAAGGGAGACAATGCTTAGTCTCATGCGACGGAAGGCAGTGCTTAGCCTTATGCAAATAGGGAGGCAGGGCTTAGCCTCATGCAAGAAAGGGATACAATGCTTAGTCTCATGCAAGGGAAGGCAGTGCTTAGCCTTATGCAAATAGGGAGACATGGCTTAGCCTCATGCAAGAAAGGAAGACAATGCTTAGTCTCACGCAAGGGAAGGCAATTCTTAGCCTTATGCATATAGGGAGGCAGGTTTTAGCCTCATGTAAGAAAGGGAGACAATACTTAGTCTCATGCGACGGAAGGTAGTGCTTAGCCTTATGCAAATAGGGAGGCAGGGCTTAGCCTCATGCAAGAAAGGGAGACAATGCTTAGTTTCATGCAAGGGAAGGCAGTGCTTAGCCTTATGCAAATAGGGAGGAAGGGCTTAGCCTCATGCAAGATTTGAGACAGGGCTTAGTCTCATGCAAAGAGAAGGTAGTGCTTAGCCTTATGCAATAAACAAATAGCAAGTAGGGGTAGGATATTTCTTAGCTGGAGATCTATTTGCGCTTGGCGGTCCGATTGTTATGAAGCTAATGGTATGAACTTATGGTTATTCCGTGTCCGTGCATTCAAGGAAAGATCGCAAGTTTTGCGGGGAGATTGGTTCATGCCTTTGTCTGCTTGCTTTGCCTTGCTTTGCTCTGGAGACCCTGTTCGAGTTACCCTGGTAACACTTGGCGGCCATGGAAATAAATTTTTCAAAAATATGCACTTATTTGATGAAATAGAGTTATTTATAAAATATAGTGGTATATAATATCAAGTAAATTAGATGAACTAATGACTGTAACACTTTTAGAGACATTGCGGTTTCCTTGCATTAGAATTTTGGGGGTCCTCCTCAAAATTCTGCCCCAGTTTGGTGACTCATCCTTCGGCTGTTCTGCGTGTAACGAAGTTTGTTGGATCCGCTTTGGAATTTTGAAAATCCTTCTCAAAATTCTGCCCCAGTTTCTTAACTGATTTCGGACTGTCTTGCATATGATTGCGTCGGCTGGACTTGTTCTGGAATTTTGAGGGTCCTCCTCAAAATTCTGCCCCAGTTTCCGATTCTGGGGAAATGAAGATTTTATTAAGATGTGACCGAACCCACAGGGCTGCCTACGTATCCCCTCTTAAATGGGAATCAGGTCAAGCATACTTCTCTTACATCAGATGAAGGAATGTAAACAATCTAAACATAGTATCTCTTGACTGCATCTGACTTGATAGGTTTTGGCCAAACTTCTCCGTCCATTTCTGCAAGTACGAGTGCTCCTCTTGTTAATACCCTGTAAACCATGTAGGGACCTTGCCAGTTGGGTGAAGATTTCCCTTGGCTTCATCTTGATATGGGAAGATCCGCTTCAGCACCAGCTGCCCCAGTGCGAATTATCTTGGTCTGACCCTTTTGTTGAAAGCTCTGGACATTCTATTCTGATAAAGTTGATCGTGACATACTGCGTTCATTCTTTTTCCGTCTATGAGGGCTAGTTTCTCATAGCGGCTCCTTATCCATTCTGCATCACTGAGTTCGGCTTCTTGTATGATCCTTAAAGAAGGAATTTCCACCTTGGCTGGAATGACAACTTCGGTACCATAAACCAGTAAATAGGGAGTTGACCTGGTTGATGTGCAGACTGTGGTACTGTACCCTAATAGGGCAAAGGGTAACTTCTCGTGCCATTGTTCGTGATTTTCTACCATCTTCCTTAGTATCTTCTTAATGTTCTTGTTGGCAGCTTCCACAACTCTGTTCATTTGAGGCATGTATGTTGTAGAGTTTGTGTGCTTGATTTTGAAGGTTTCACACATGGCATTCATCATATCACTGTTGATATTGGCGGCATTATCAGTGATAATGGACTCGGGAACCCCGAATCGACAAACAATACGATCCCTGACAAAATCTGCGATGACTTTCTTGGTTACAGCTTTGTAAGATGCAGCCTCTACCCATTTTGTGAAGTAATCGATGGCCACTAAAATGAACCGGTGCCCGTTCGAAGCAATGGGCTCGATCGGGCCGATGACATCCATTCCCCAGGCAGCAAAAGGCCAAGGTGCACTTGTTGCATTGAGATCATTTAGTGGTACCTTTATCATGTCTGTATGTATTTGGCATTGGTGGCATTTCTGGACATACCGGATGCAATCTGTTTCCATAGTCATCCAAAAATATCCTGCTGTGAGTATCTTTTTAGCTAGAACAAAACCGTTCATATGTGGTTCGCAGGTTCCGGCATGTATCTCCTCGAGCAATCTGGAAGCCTCTTTTGCGTCAACACACCTTAACAGTCCTAGATCAGGAGTTCTTCTATACAGGGTTCCTCCGCTTTGGAAAAAGTGATTGTACAGCCTCCGCAGTGTGCGTTTCTGAGTATGGTTCACCTGTTCTGGGTATTATCCTTTTGCCAAATATTCCTTGATGTCATGGAACTAAGTTTTTCCGTCCGTTTCCTCTTCAACATGAGCGCAGTAAGCCGGCTGATTATGGGTTTTCACCGGGATGGGATCGATGAAATTCTTGTCTGGATGTTGTATCATTGATGACAAGGTGGCCAGTGCGTCTGCGAACTCGTCTCGGACTCTTGGAACATGTTTGAATTCTATCTTTGTGAACCTCTTCATCAATTCTTGCAATGATACAAGTATGGTAGTATCTTGGCGTTTTTCGTACCCCATTCTCCTTGAACCTGATGTACCAGAAGATCTGAATCGCCAATTACCAGCAACTCTTGTATATTCATATCGATGGCCAAATTGAGCCCCATGATGCAAGCCTCATATTCTGCCATATTGTTGGTGCACGGAAACCTAAGCTTTGTAGATACCAAGTAATGTTGACCTGTTTCTGATACCAAACCTGCTCCAATACCCACTACTCTGAAGTTTCAGCCCCATCGAAGAACATTCTTCATCCGTCATAGGCTTCAGCAATGTCCTCTCCTACGAATGACACTTCTTCGTCAGGAAAATACATTTTTAGTGGTTCGTATTCTCCTCCCATGGGATTTTCAGCAAGATGGTCTGTCAATGCTTGTCCTTTGACTGCCTTCTGAGTTACATAGATGATATCGAACTCACTTAACAATATTTGCCACTTGGCTAACTTCCCGATTGGCATGGGCTTCTGAAAGATGTACTTCAGAGGGTCCATCCTAGATACGAGGTATGTGGTATAGGCACAGAAGTAATGCCTCAATTTCTGAGTTGTCCATGTCAAAGCACAGCAAGTGCGTTCTAGCAGAGAGTACCGTGCTTCGTAATTTTGTCAAAAGCCCTTTGACAATCTTCAGTCCAACTGGTTTCAGCATCCTTTCTCAACATTTTGAAGATGGGTTCACATATAATTGTTGACTACGCTATGAAGCGGCTGATGTAGTTGAGACGTCCCAGGAAGCTCATCACGTCCTTTTTGCTTTTCGGTGGTGGTAACTCTTGGATAGCCTTAACTTTGGACGGGTCCAACTCGATTCCTCGGCGGCTGACAATGAATCCCAATAATTTTCCTGCAGCAACCCCGAATGCACATTTTGCAGGGTTCAGTTTTAAATTATACTTTCTTAGCCTGTCAAAGAACTTCCTCAAGTCTGCTATGTGATATGCGACCCTCTTGGATTTGATGATGACATCGTTAACAGACACCTCTATTTCCTTGTGTCATATCATGGAAGATGGTCGTCATGGCTCTTATGTAGGTGGCCCTAGCATTCTTTAGACCGAATGGCATCATTTTGTAGCTGTACACTCCCCATGGTATAATGAAGGCTGTTTTCTCTGCGTCTTCTTCGTCCATCCAAATCTGATGATAACCTACGAAGCAATCTACAAAGGATTGGAGTTGATGCTTGGCGCAATTGTTGATCAGAATGTGTATATTTGGCAGTGGGAAATTGTCCTTGGGACTTGCTCTGTTTAAATCCCGATAGTCAACATACACCCTGACTTTCCCATCATTCTTCGGAACCGGTACGATGTTGGCTAACCAGGTTGGATACTCAACTACCCTGAGGACTTTGGCCTTGATTTGCTTAGTGACTTCTTCCTTGATTTTTAGGCTCATGTCTGGTTTGAACTTTCTGAGTTTCTGCTTTACCAGCGGACACATTGGACTGGTAGGCAACTTGTGAGCCACTATGGATGTGCGCAGGCCGGTCATGTCATCATCTGACCATGCAAAAATATCCTCATATTCTTACAGGAAACAAGTGTATTCTTCCTTTTCTAACGGTGATAGGTGAATGCTTATGCGAGTCTCTTTTACGGTTTCGGAATCTCCCGAATTGATTGCCTCGGTTTCGTCCAGATTGGACTTAGGTTTGTTCTCTAAATTCTCAACTCTCTGACAACTTCCTCGGGTATTTCATCCTCTTCTTCTGAGTCGCTATCCTTATATTGCGATGCCTCATTACATGTCACAGTCATCGGTTCATCAGGAAAAGTAATAATAATTCTGTAGAAAAATGTAAAAGATAATAGTGAATACTAAATAACGATGCATTAATTAAATTTTGAAAATATACAAAACAGGTATGGCTCGATGACTCGAGCAATTATTTCGAAACAAAATGCATCTCTAAAACAAAATACTGAAAATATCTTAAATGCCTAAAATGGCTTATTAAAACAGGTCAGGCTAATTGCCAAGCTACCTAGGAACTCGACGGGCCCGGGATGGTGTGCGGTAGTCTAATTCCTGAGAATAGCTCCCCTTTCCATGGTCTGAATGGTGAGGCCTTCTTCCTCCTCCTCCTCAACTATCACATTGCAATCCATATTCTCGTCTTCTATAAACAAATTCCTCAACCCAGCCAAAGCTTCCTCCTCTGCGGATCCCCATATTGTATCGGCCAGGTGAAAAGTCTAACTTAGATGTGGCACTGGCTGCTCGAGAAGGTAATAAGGACAACGCCATGGTGGCGACCAATCATTATATTCTTGTCAGGTGTACGGATAATCCCAGCCCAAAAGTTGTGTCGTGACGCTTCAACTGTATCTGTTTGGTAATGCCCTGGAGTTTCTTCCCAAGCCCTTTGCCGGGTTCATACCCAGACCATGCCAGTATGCTTTCTATTTTGTTACTCCACCACTTATCTTTCTCAATTGTGTTGACACGCTCAATGCGATGATAAGTTTCTCCACCCAGCCTTCTTCTATTCTCGACAACCGGGACAGTTTGACTGGTGTAAATGGGCTTACTTCCATCTCCGTGAATGATTACCTCCTGATGGTTCCATTCGAACTTCACAGCCTGGTGTAGTGTGGAAGCCACAGCCCTAGCGGCATGTACCCAAGGTCGTCCCAATAGAATATTGTATGTAGCAGATATGTCTAGTACTTGGAACTCAACATCGAACCAGGTCGGGCCCATCTGCAGACAAAGGTTAATCTCCCCAATCGTGGCCCTTTGAGACCCATCAAATGCCTTCACGTTCATACTTCCTGCTCGTATCTCATGGAAATCTTTGCCCAACCTTTTCAAAGTAGTCAATGGACAAATGTTGAGGCTTGAACCCCCATCTATTAAGACCCTGGCGATGAATTTGTCCTCAAACTGTACTGTGATATGCAATCCTGTTGTGACATAATCTTTCAGGTGGTAGTTCATCCTCGTGGAAGGTGATCTTATGACTCTCCAGTACTTGCCCTACCATGTTGGCCATCTCTCCACTGGTGATGTTGTTGGGTACGTAAGCTTCATTTAACACATTCATCAGAGCACTCCTATGTGCCTCAGAATTTCGCAATAGCAACGGGATGGATATCTGGGCGGGAGTCTTGTTCAAATGATCGACGACAGAGTATTCTCTTGCCTGTACTTTCCTCCAAAGATCGTCTGGACCAGTTTCAATGACGGGTTGTTTGGTAGCAGCTTCCTTGCTTGTTCCTCCAAAATTTTTGGGTGTATAGATTCTTCCAGTTCTGGTCATCCCCTGTGCGGCACCCAATTCTTCCATCTTTGCTTTTCCCTTTCTCCTAGCTTCGGCAACGTAACCCCAAGGTATGGCGTTGGACTTGAAAGGAGGTAAGGGTGCTACTGTCACAGTGAAGGGTGTGGATACTTCTACTTCAAATGGAGCTTGTGTGACCACTGGTGCTGTTACTTCAATTTCGAACGGGACTGATGCGGCTACTTCAACTTCGATTGGCGGCTATATTCGTACCATAATAGGAGTGAGTGTGACTGCAGGATTAGGGTCATCTCCTTCCCGAATAAGCCCAATCGACCCCTCAAGATCCCATTCTTCGTCAGTTTCTATCATATTTAATCCTTCACCTCTATGATCTGGGAGGGGATTGTTGCGGACATTTGGCGCGGCTTCCTTCGCCTGTATGACTTTGGTATCAATCAGGGTTTGAATTTTGTCTTTTAGAGTGCGGCATTCATCGATAGTATGCCCTTTCATGCCAGAATGGTAAGCACAGGTTTTGTTTGGGTTGACCCACTGGGAGGAGTTTTCCATTGCAACAGCAGGAATAGGGTGACATATCCGGCAGACTTCAATCTTTCATATTGTTGGTCAATAGGTTCAGCAATAGGGGTATATTGTTTGGGCGTCATGCGATCAAAATTGGGTTTGGGTTTTTGATAGTTTTGACGGGTTGGGGGTGAATGGTAATAGGTTGGCTGGGTGTTATAAGTGTGATAGGCGGTAGTGGGTTGAGAGTATCTGGGAGGTGAGGGTTGGTATCTAGGTGGAGGTGTTTGGTATGTGAGTGGAGATTTTGGACCTTGGGCCACCATTACTGCCCCTACTTCTTTCTTCTTTGATATACCCCCTAACTGCAATGCTTTGTTTGTGGCCTGCAATGCCTCGAAATTGGTCACCATCCCACTCTTGATCCCTTCTTCAATCCTTTCGAGTTTGATGATGTCGGAGAACTTGTGATTTTCGATGACCATTAACCTTTCATAGTATTGGGGATCCTGGGCCCTGACGAAGAATTTGTTTTTCTGCTCTTCTCTAATGCCGGCTTGACTTTTGCAGCTTTTGACCTCCATCGAGTAGCATACTCGCGGAAAGTCTCTGTTGGTTTCTTCTTTAGATTCTGTTTGTAGAAGACATCCGGTGCATTCTCTGTGTTAAACCTGAATCGATCCATGAAGTCTGATGCCATGCTTACCCAATTAACCCACTTCTTGGGATTCTGACTGATATACCAAGATAGGGCATCTCCAGTGAGACTCCTCATGAACAGCTTCATGCGAATCCTTTCATCTTTTCCAGCACCTACGAGCTTATCACAGTATGTTCTCAAATGTACTTTTGGGTCACCTGTTCCGTCAAAAATTTCGAACCTAGGAGGTTTGTAACCCTCCGGCAGTTCCACGTCTGGCTGAATGCACAGATCCTTATAATTCAGACCTTTAATTCCTTTGCCTCCCTCGACACCCTGGACTCGGCTTGTGAGCTTCTTCAGCTCTTCGGCCATATTCTTAATAAGCAGGTCCTTCTCGGAAAATTCTGAAGCGTATGATGTTGGTTGAGTAGAGTGAGGTAAGGTTTCCACGTATATGGGATTTTTTTGGTGGATACCAGTGGTTGGAGTGTAGTGGTGATCGTTAGTGGAGTCTTGCGGATGAGGGATAGGTTGCAGGATATTCTGAGGAGTATGGTAAGTGGTTTGTGGGTATTGGGTAGGAAGATGTTGGTGCTGAGGGGGATGGGTATTGGTGGAGGATTAGGATTTTGGGAAGGAGTTGCGTATTGATGGGGTGCGGGAGGATTTTGTGGACATTGGTTTGGTGTGTTTTGAGGAGGTGTTGGGTTTTGAGAATTTTGTTGGTTGACGTCTGGGACGTTTAGGGTGAGGGAGAGGTTCGCCAAGTTGCGGACCTGCTCAAGTTCTCCTTGTAACTCTAGTATTTTCTGTTCCAATCGTAGGACCAAATCATTCTGGGCCGGAGTACTCCGACCGTTTGAAGTTTCAATATTCTCAGCATTTTCTTTTTGAATACCACTCAAATCATCCATCTTAGCTTTTCCTTTGCTTTTTCGGATTACTCGGAGGAGGAGGAGGTGGAAGGCCTCTAGATCTGGTGTGATATGTTGACGATACCAGTATGTGCGAACAAACCTTGGGAGATGGGAATAATCAAAATAAAGAAAAAAACAAAAGGTAGACAAGTCAGTAAGGATTCTGAAAAACATTTACAGGATTTAAACAAGTATTGCGGAAACGTAAATTCGCGTCCTAATTTGGGGAACCTCGTTGTGCCCGAGGTAGGCCTAGCGACAAATAGATTTGGAGAGATTTAATGCTGATAAATGCCTCATTTAATTAATGTAATAAATAGGACGAACCTAAAAACGATGATAAATGAATAAGTTACTAATGGCATCTGCCTTATTACATTTGAATTCCAAAATGACTCAGAATAGATAAACCTAATCTACTTGGTCCCGAAGGGACCTTCTCCATTTTTGGCCCTCTTGGCTCC
The DNA here is from genome assembly GCF_001879085.1 of Nicotiana attenuata. Taxonomy (NCBI): domain Eukaryota; kingdom Viridiplantae; phylum Streptophyta; class Magnoliopsida; order Solanales; family Solanaceae; genus Nicotiana; species Nicotiana attenuata. Next base: position 460,763 of record NW_017670447.1, read on the forward strand.
ATCAATCAGGTTCCCTAGGTCGTGCATATTCAGCAGCAGGTATGCCCTTGCGAGATGTCCTCCTTCGTTGCCCTCTGCATTCTGACAATCTACGACCATTTTCCTCATCTTCCCTTCCAGTTCCATTAGACCCTGCTCCAAGTACTCCAACCTTTCTGCCGACCTTGTAGCCATTTCTTTCCACTCGTTGATTGATTCCATGTCAAATTTGTGTTGCTCCAGATGCTTGGCTTCGGATTCAAGGACCCTCTTGCGTAGCCTCTCATACTTCACTTGTGCTTCAGCGACTTCATCTATGACCCTATTTCCTTGACCAACCCTTGGCTCGAATATTCCTGCTATGTTATCTCCTAACCATGAGGGGTAGAAGTACACATGACCGGAGTGATATCGATCTGGCTCGATGGTATCCTTTTCCACGATTATCTTCAAGTGCCACATGTGATGGGCCTCACATTTGTATGGAGTGGCGTCACCCTGAAAATCGACTCTGTAATGACTCATTTTAGAGACTCGTGGTATGACTTGTTTTCTACCAGCTTGTCTCATAACCCTGATAGGAACATAGGGATATATTCCTCCCAACCCAATCAACACTAAATGCGAAACATCCCTGGATCTAATGATGAATTCATCGGTAGGGAACCACTCGAACATCCAGTGAACCTGGTCCTCGGTCAAATTGTTGAAAAAATTGTGCCCATTCTGTGGCGTTCTCCGGCTATGCAAATCTGTCTGGGATAAAGGTCATTCTATTAGGATGGTGGAAAGCGATGTGGTCGTTCCATAGCCTCCGTAGAAACTCTTGGCGGTACTGACCCCTCTGAAGATGTTCTAACAACCAAATCTGTAGTAACAAGTTACAACCCTCAAAATGTTTGAATCCCTTCTTGCAACGATCCAAAGCCCGGTATATGTCTGCTACGATCATCGGGACAATAGTATAGGTTTGTCCCTCAATTCCCTCCATTAAAGCTCTGGATCCCATGGCCAACCTGGTGTGAATTCTATCCTCTTGGCTTGAGAACACTATCATACCCAGAAAGTAGACGATGAATACAAAAACCCTGCGATGAGTCCAGCCTAGGGAAGTGATAAAGAATTCGTCATGAAAGATACGGTAAGATTTGCTGTGTCCGTATCGTTCATAGAGGAAGTCAAAGGGTATGTAAGACTTCTTCAGGCACTCCAAGTCGTCATTCTTTCTCAGGCCCATCATTTTCAGAAACCCCCTGGTATTGCGGTTTTCTGGTACTAGTAAACTGGGACTATCCCATGGTAATCTAGCGAACCCTCCGATTTCCTCCAGGAGAGGAGTCATTTCTATGTCACCAAAACGGAATATAGCTCTTTCTCCGTCCCAGAACATAGTAGCAACTTCGATCAACATGTTGTTTGGTTGGATGTCCAATAAAGAAGGTAAATTTCCAAGAACTCTTTTCACGTGATTTTTATCGCTTGGCGAAAGATTTTCCCACCAGTCCAACAATAGCGGTGGTATACTTCGGACCATGCCGAACCTGGGGTCTCCGTGCCTCATTTTCTGCAAAATAAACAAAGTTAGACCCTTGCCCCCTCCAGATTGGACTACTTACACATTAACGATTAGCATGTCGGCATTTATCTCTCCAAATAATGCACATATCGTGATTTCATCCGTTGGGATTATGTAAATCCCGGTGGACTTTGGACAAGGCTTTCTTAGGGGGTTATTATGTGGACAGCATATTAACCCCGGCTAGGTTTGACCATGATGCATGTACAGTTATTTATCAGAGCAGGGTTTCTATAGAAGTCTAGACTGGTACCCTCAAGCAGACAACTTGAGGGGGAAAGGCACGGAACAGTCGACTGCACCACTGATCGACTAGTTTTACCGCAAATAAGCCTTTCCGAATTTAAAAGGTGATTTTAAGAAGAGCGCGGACACTCATCAAGCGCCGCTATGGTATTAGTACGCACGAGTGGAATATGATGTTGAGCATGGAGTTATGCAAAAGAAAATAACACGTTGCCAAGTATTTGCATGATGAATAATGATAAAATGCGGTATTTAATAATTGTAAAGACATTTAAGAAAAGAAAAACAAAGAGACAAGTCAGTTTCCATAGTAAAAGTGATAAAGCAGGGGAGGGGAATCATAAATGAATAAGGATAGGCAAATAAATCCACATAGAATGGGAAGGGGTGTGCAAATATTAACGGAATAATAAATACATGCTTAAAGACTAATCCATAGACAAGTTTGTTATGGTAAGAGCCTAATGATATCCCCAGCAGAGTCGCCATACTGTCGCGCCCCCTTTTTCTCGCGAAATCGGGTTTCAACATTTTTGGGACAACTCCTTTCCTTTTGGGATGGGGTAAGGGATTTGAAGAGTCACCACCTAACGAATTAAGGTGCGTTAGGGCACCTAGAACAGTTAACTCATATAACCAGTTTACATCACCAGAGATCGGGTAAGCGCTCGAAATTACCTTAAAGGGAAGGTGTTAGGCAGCCCTCGAGGTCCACAGCGGTGAGTCTTGGCCGAACTTAAATTAAGCGAATTAGTCTTAAAAGAGAAAAAATTAGACAAATACAATATCAATCTTTCTTTTTACCTAGGAGTATAGGGGTGTTCCTAAGTTTTTTAGCCTATAGGATCATTTCCATGCTATACTTGCTAACTTTCCCCAAGTTGGGGTGCTACACATAGCATTAGCGCACGGGTCATCATTTCATTTACTACCCAATTACTATCTTTCAGTTGTTACCTAAGCGTTCTAGTAGCCTCTAATGCATACCTTATGTGTGCACTACTCGCCCCTTACTTATGGTCTTGGAGGTATTTAGGACCTCTATTTTGGATAGTTCTAGACTTACCTATGTTGCTTAAAATGGGAAAAATCTAGGCGATAGACAAAAATCAGATAGGACTATCAAGTAGGGAACAAATAAGGGCTCATGTTAACCTCCACAAATAGACAACAAATGCACGCAATTAAACAGACAACTTTATTGATTTATGATCCTACAAGAGGGATATCTAGATGAGCAGAAAAGAATATAAGAAAGCAACTTATTAAACGAGCATTGGGACCTACGGGCTTGCCTATTGATTTGATTAAGTTCTGAATCTGGGCATGTTTCAAGCAGCACGAGATTACAGTTTTTGGCCCAGGATTCTTAATAACCTACAGGTTTGCCTACTGATAACCAGAAAGGAATCCTATAGGCATGATATCTAAAGGTTGATTAAAGACCTATAACATGATTTCTAAGCGAATTACTGATTTTAACTCATGAAAACAGATTTTATCTCTTTAGATCCTATAGACATGCTTTCTAATTTGTAAAAATAATTAACTCCTATAGACATGATTTGTAGGTGTCGAAACTGAGCTGTTTATTTCCTATAGGCATCGTATCTAAATTGAAGAAAGCTGATTTTTATATCTCCTATAGACATGATATTCTAAGTGGGCAGAAACATTAAACAAATTGCCAGGGAAGTTTATTAATTCACACAAATAAGATCCTATACGCATGATCACTAATACACATTGAGAATGGAAATGTGGAAATTCTATGAACATGGATTCTACTGCAGAATTAATAAAGACCTATAGGCAGTGTCTCAAGTATGCTAAAAAAATATGAAAATGTAGAGTTGCAAACAATCGGAAAAGAAACGTCCTATTAGGCAAGATTTCAGTAGCATTCATATAATAACACAATAACCTATAGGCAGAATTTCTACCCGAGTTTGAACAAAGATATAAAAAGCCACCCCCCCCCCCCCAGTTTTTACTAATAACCCCAAATCTGTTCGTTACAGAGATTATTACATTATTACAACCCAATAAAGAATAAATTACATAACTAAATTCATTACACTATAGGGAGCCTTAGCAGGCCCAATATTAACCTGGAAACCAGGCCTTCAAGCAAAGCAAGTCTGAAATATACAGGTGGTCCATCCATGATACACAAAATTGGGCTTCTGGTGTGTCAGAGTTCCCAAGGGCCTCAAGGACCCCGGGCAATGCTCACACCAAACCTTACTTAGAAAAACAGTTCGTAAGAGATTGGAAGACCAGCCCCAATGTGTTAGACTTCGGAGGAGTCTCAAGGACCCTAGGCAGTGCTCACACTTGGGGTGGTAGGAACCTAGGTAACTAAGAGTTGAAGTTTGAAAACCAATACATAGGGGGGTAGGGCGACAATTTTAGAAAACAGTTTGATTTTTAAGAGCAAACATATTCAAATTACAGGACTGCAAACAGAATTTCACCTAGAACAAATAGAAAATAGTTCGAACAGATTGGTATTGATTCAGACATGGACACTGTACTAGCATTTAACGTTCACAAAAGAGCCAGGATACTTGAACTAATAGACTGAGTTGGCAACATATTACATGTTTGCAGAACAGGGAACATATAACTGATTATACAGGGTTTCGTATTACTAGAGATAACCTAATTAATCTTGTCGCTAGTTGAAATCATATGGGCATACAGCAAACAGAAGCACGTTGAAATATCAAACTAATAAGCACATAGGATTGAATAGGGTAACAGGGACTAAATCATGCTAGTTGAGAAAGCAGTCACAGAAAATATGCTGAGGTCGAAATAAACTATAAGACAGAATAAGATTACAGGAACTGAAACATGCCAGTTGAGAAAGGAGTATATAGGAATCATAGATCACACAAAAACATGCTGAGGTTTGAAATAAACTAACCACATAAGCACAGGGAATAGAATAGGATAACAGGAGTTAACACATACCAGTTAGGAAGAAAGTAAACAGGAATGTAATGGCAATTTGGATCCAAATAGTTTAGCCTTGTCTTCCAGCCGGCTAAATAGTGCAGAAATCAAAGTAGTCGCACAAAGAGAGAACTTAAATTCTTTGAGGAAAAGCAGAGAGCTTTTGAGTTGTAAAGTGAAGAAATTGTAAGAGTGTGTAAGTGTTAGTGTAAGTCTGTAAGCGTGAGTAATGAAAGGTTTTTGTAGCATACAGTAGAGTAAAACCAAATAAGGTAGGGGAATTAATGGCACACAAATAAGGCAAAGAGATCAATTAAACCGTCAATTAGGGCTAACAGGAATCGATTAATAGGCAGAATCATAGAAGTATCACTTAAGTTAACACGGAATAAATTAGCAGTCAAGATTGAGGCTAAATAAGGTAAGTAGTAAGTTCAGAGATCAATTAAAAGTCGGTCTTAAATCAAAGTACAGAAATCAGGCTAGCAAAAGAATTAAGGAAAGTAGTACCAATTATGAATCACACATAAGGAAAGAATAGGTAAAAATCTGTCAAGGAAATATTAGTTTTTTTTTTAAAAAGAAAAACACAATTTCGAACCCTAATTAGGCAAGTAAATCAATTAATCACTTTAATTGACAGCCAAAGTAAACGGGCAAATATTATAGCAAACAGTAGAATAATTGAAAACCCTAGGGTATAAAGACATAGAGATGAAAATCAGTCGAAAAAGTAAAGGAAGAAAATCGGAGTTAAACACTTAAACGTTTTAAAATGTTTTTACAGAAATCTCTTAGAACCAAAACCCTAGCTTTAGGAAAAAAATAAAATCGGTTGACAATAGTAGGGAAAATAGAAGAATATTAAAGGAAAAGTAACAAACAAACTCAAACCGCTTTAGATCTAAAGGGATCTGACCTGATTTAGCTAGAAATAGTTAGGTTATGTAAAAAATAAACAGAGGTGAAAAACTCTGGTTTGAACCAGAGATTTGAAGCTACAAACACGAAGATATTAGTACTCACAGACGTATGAGCGAACACAGATGGATTAATCGAGAAAATCGGAGATTTGAACCAAATCTGGTTCGAATCTCTTTGAGATTCCATAAAGTATCATGAAAATCGAACAACCAGTAGAGATATGAGGCCGGATAAGGCCTGAGGTTGAAGAAAGAACCCATGAATCAAAGGGGTTTCAGTGACGGCGGGCTAGGGTTAGAAGGAAGGTGAGAGAGACGAGAGGAGGGAAGGGGTCTCAAGGGCGGCGGATTTGGGAAATGGGTAGGGTTTAGGTCGTTTGGATAATTAAAAATGGAAGGATTGTCTTGGACCGCTGATCTTCTGAGATCAACGGCCAGGATTAAATCTGGGGTTGGGGCGGGTTATAACAATTGGGTTATTAGATTTGGGTTATGGGTATTGGGTTAGGTTAGGGTATTGGGCTGGGGGTATTGGGCTATTGGGTAGGTCTGAAAAAATTAATAAAAAGGGCTATATTTTAAATACCCATTTAATTTAATAAAATAATTTATAAATGATAAAATTTCATTTGTGCATGAAAATGATTTGAAATAATTACTTAATATTGTAAAAATATAAAAATTTATTTTCTGTATAAATAATGTAATTATGCATACATGGGTTATTATTGCAAAGTTATTGCAATTGTAGCCTAAAGATACAAATGTAATTATGCATAAGATGATTAAAACTTAATATAAATATAAATGCTAAAAAATCAAGTAATAAATCATTATGAATTATTTGTGATGCAGTTAGTAATTATTTAGATAATAAAAATGCTGGAATAAATTAACTAAAATCCTTTTAAAATCACAGAAAATTATGGAAAAATACTGGTTGACGTTCATGCACTATTTTGAAAGTATATATGCATTTAAAAATATATGAGGGAAAAATTGGGTATCAGAAGTATTTAAAATCAAATTATAGAATATCAAGAATTTAAAAGATAAAAATAAAGTAAAATATTTACCTTAAATCCAAAATTTAATCATGAACAAAGTTCTTGGAACAATTGACAATCATTATGCACAATCCCAAAGCTTCTACTCAATTGGGTAGAGTCTCGTGCTGATAATGTGTTATAAAACAATAAGAGAAAAGTAGGGAGAGAATTCTTATAGATTTGTTTGATGACCCAAAGGGTCATCTTATGTTTTAGAACTCGATTCCGTGTTCCAGTCTTCAAAACCTCATTTTATCTCTCCTCGATTTGGGTGCACAGTCCATGCGTGTTTCCGGAAAGCTTTTATGTGGAAAATTGATGAAATAATAATTTTTGGCCTAAAAAGTTGATTTTAGTTGACTTTGGTCGATGTTTGAGTAAATGGACTCGAATCCATGTTTTGATGGTCCCGGTGGGTCCGTAGTAAAATATGGGACCTGGGCGTATACCTAAAATCAAATTACGAGGTCCCTATCCCGAGAAATGAATTTTTGATGAAAATTGTAAGACAGAAAATCAAATAGTTTTAAGAATTTGGTTAATATTTGATCTTGTTGGTACCGGGTCCGTATTTTGGTTTCGAAGCCCGTTACAGGTCCTTTATGGTATTTATACCTTATTTGTGAAATTTGGTGATAAACGGGACTGATTTGAAGTGATTCGGACCTTTGGTTGAGAAAATAGAAGTTTTGAAACTTTCATGAAAACTTCATGCAATTTGGTGCTAAATTCGTAGTTCTAGGTGTTATTTTGGCGATTTGATTGTGCGAGCAAGTTTGTATGATGATTTAAGACTTGTGTGCATGTTTGGTTTGGAGCCCCGAGGGCTCGGGTGAGTTTCGGATAGGCTACAGGATGATTTGCACTTAGAAAATCAAGTGTGTCTGCTGTTTCTGGTATGCTGCTATTTTGTTCTTCGTGATCGCGAAGTGTAAGCTGGGCTGGGGAGGGATTTCTTCTATGCGAACGCGAGGCTTCGGTTGCGAACGCAGAGCACTAGGGGGTTAGCTCTCCGCGAACGCGACCGGCCTTACGCGAACGTGTAGTGTATTGGAGGTGGGATGGGAATTCAATGAGTTGTTCTAAGCGAACGCGGTCCTAGGCCCGCGAACGCAATGCTTAGGGGGGATAGACCATCGCGAACACGTGCAGCTCTTCGCGAACGCGAAGGCCTTTCTGGCCGCTGTGCATCGCGATCGCGACAGGTCTATCGCGAACACGATGAAGACCTGTCCAATCTTTTAAGAACAGACCTAAAAACGGGAATGGTTCAAAATTTCATATCTCTTCCATTACAACTCAACCTAGGGCGATTTTTGAAGAGGGATTTCAACACCAAATCATAGGTTTGTGTCCTTCAATTTCCATCAACACCATTAGATTTCTAGCCCTAAATATTGTTATTTCATGGTAGAATTAGGGATTTTTTTTGGATGAATTGAGGGTTTTTATAAATTGGGGATTTAGACCTCGATTTGGGGTCGGATTCCGGAACTAATTATATATTTGGGCTCGGGTGTGAATGGGTGAATGGGTTTTGGTCCGAACCTCCAGTTTTGACCAAGCAGGCCCAGGGTCGGTTTTTGCGGGGAAATGTTGGGAAACTTATAATTATGCATTGGAATTGATTTCTTTAGCAATAATTGATGTTATTAAGTTAATTATGACTAGATACGAGTGGTTCGGAGGTGGAAACTAGAGGAGAAGCGATAATTGAGCAGTGAGTGGCTTGTGGATCGAGGTAATTCTAACTTTTACTGAGGATTAGGGATCCCCGACTTAATTGCTATGTGAAAATCCATGTGTGTGGCATATAGGTGAGGTGGCGAGTACCTATGCGCCGCCAATTTATCTGTTTTTGACTGTTCCCTTCCCGTTCTTAATATATTGTTCCCTGCCTTAACTGCTACCTATCTTATTGATATTTCCATGTTTGGTTGCTACTTGTCGGATATTGTTTTCGTTGTTAAAAGTATTGGATATTACGTGGTTTCACTGTTTCATATTTTTGGTTTGAGCTAGCTTTTAGTGTTTATTAGTATACATTGGATTGGTTTCGCTGAGTAACATAATTCGAGTGACGTTTCATAATTTTACCATTTTCCATTTGTTTATGTTGAGGTTAAATAACATGATGAGTTTCTAGCCAAATTGTGAAATTTCTTTTCATATTGTGTTATTGGTACTGATATGGTGGGATCGGGTTGCATGCCGCAACAGGAGGAATAAGGGTGATATATTGAGGAGGAATATGGGTGAAATGTGATTGTCTGGTGGGATCGGGTTGCGTGCCACTACAGGAGGAATAAGGGTGATATATTGAGGAGTAATAAGGGTGGATTGTTATTGTACGGTGGGATCGGGTTGCGCGCCGCAACAGGAGGAATAAGGGTGGATTGATACGGAGTAATAATGGTGAAAGTTCATATTGTTACTGATTATACGGTGGGATGGGATGCGCGCCGCATCAGTTTATTGTTCACGTTTCCTTCTTCTGCTATGAATTTATTCTGTAGTTTTGTGTCTCACTTAAGGATTGGTTATAGCTGGGTACTGATAAGCTATTTGAGCTCCATATTCATTTTGCTACAAGTTACTATTTCATTTTGTCCCGTACTTCTTTTTCGCTTTATTATATACTGTATGCAAGTTATATTGTAATTGCCCCGCCGTAGCCTCGGCACTTACCAGCACATGGGGTCGGTTGTACTGATACTGCACTCTGCACTTTCTGTGTAGATTTCGGAGCAGGCAATGGCTGATTGAGAGATTGGCTGCATGTTCATAGTTTAGGGACCCAAGGTAGTCATGTTGGCGTCCGCAGGCCCTGGCGTCCCCTTCTACATTTCTACATTTCTGTTTTTCCTTCGTTTCAAACATATGTAATTTCTTTCAGACCGATATTTGAAGTAATTCATAGTAAATTCGTGGATTGTGACACTAGTTTCTGGGTAGTAACAGTTATGGTATTTTTAATAGTATATAGATGAGAGGTTAATTACGTACTTCCGCATTTTTTTCAACATGATTTAGTTTTGTTAATTTTAATCTATGAAATGTAAAGGAAAAGGTGAATGAAACTCTAACGTTGGCTTGCCTAGCGAGTGCGATGTTAGGCGCCATCACGGTCCCGATGGTGGGAATTCTAGGTCGTGACAAGTTGGTATCAGAGCACTAGGTTGCCTAGGTCTCACAATTAACGAACAAGCTAGGCAGAGACTGCGGGATCGGTGCGGAGACCTCTGTGCTTATCCCCCAGAGGCTACAGAGTTTAGGAATAATTTCACTTCTATTTTTCTTTGTCGTGCGATTTGGTCTCTTAATGCTAATTGAACTCTCTATTCTTGTTCCTTCGCAGATGGCGAGAAAGCGTACCGCTTCTTCAGTTGAGCAGCAGCCACAGCCCCGAGTGACAGCTCCTACGAGGGGCAGAGGATGAGGCCGAGGACGTGCTAGAGGTCGAGGCAGGGGCAGGGCTCAGCCTAGAGCTCGAGCAGCAGCACCAGCGGCGGAGCCTCAGGTAGAGTTTGATGAGGAGGCTCCAGCCTAGACCGTTCCAGTAGGGCCAGCTCAGGTTCCAGAGGATTCATCGCTACCCCGGTACTTTAGGATGCTTTGGTCCGTCTAGTGGGCCTTACGAAGAGTATTTCTCAGAATAGCACATTTCCTTTAGCACCAGCCATCTCTCAGGCTGGGGGAGGAGCCCAGACTCCCACTACTCACACTCCGGAGCAGACGGCTCCTCAGTTTTAGACTCCAGCAGCTCAGCCCGTTGGGGTAGTTCCACCGGGTGTTGCAGCACAGACCGGTGATGGATCAACTATGTCTTCTAAGACTTTGTGGAGATTGGAAAGGTTTACCAAGCTTTTCGCCACTACTTATGGCGGTGCATCTTCATTGGATTCCCAGGACAATCTGGATAGTTGCTGTGAGCACGGGATTTTTGCCCTAAGCAATAATTCCCAAAATTTCAAACAAAACAATTTCTTTAGTATTTTGTAATTTTTCATAAATTTTGTGGCATTTTTGATAATTGTTGCATTTTTATTCGTGCATTTTAATTCATATGAAAAATACAAAAATATGCATTTTTGCATTTAGGATTTAATTTCACAATTTTAGTATTAATTAGTTTTAGAACAAAATTTAAAGAAAATTGCAAAAAATAGTTTCTTTGCACTTTTAATTGTTAATTGTTGCACTTATCTTTAAATAAAGTTTTAAGTAATTTTAGGAGTTAAATAGTTTAATTAGGTCTTTGTTTTGTTTTAGCATTTTATAAAATCAGAAAAAATATAAAATACAAAAATGAAAGCAAAACAAAATTGAAAAAGGGGGACAATTAAAATAAAAGAAAGTGGGGTTTGATAAGAAGACCAAAACTGGGCCAAAATTGGCCTGGCCCAAATCAAAATCCCCTCAGATCCGCCTGTTGAGCCCAAGACCCATCCCAATACCCGGTCCAGCCCCCTTCTAATTGAAACGACGTCGTTTCATGGTCTTTGAATTAGGACCGTTGGATCTCATCAATCCAACGGTCCGGAACTAACGATGTTTAAGGGTATAAAGGTGTCCGAACCTCCCCCCCTACCCCCTCATCGTCTCTTTCACAGAGACTAACCTTCAAAGAAACCCTAGAAGCCGCCGTGAATTCCCACCGCCATTAATGGCGGCGCCACCTCCAATCCACACCAGATTCACACCATAACACCTTCTTCCTCCCCTCATGTTGAATCCGTCGTTGGTTTTCCTCGAATCACTGGGAAACTCATCGAATCTTCAATCAAAGACTAGACCAAAAACCCAAACCTTTCCCAAATCACCCCAAAATCACACCTCTGAACCCCCTTCTCTCCCTCATCCCAAATCCCCACCTGGTTTACCTCGAATCCCTTTCAAACGGCCCGAATCTTGAATCAAAGAAAAGCCCTAATTTCCAAATTCAAAACCAACGGGCTTTCTGAAGTTTCTAAGCTATAATGTCCTTTGATTGTGTGTTTTCACATGAAAACATGCAATTTAAGGTTATTCTTGTCAAGGAATCGAAGGAATTTTTCAAGTAATCCAGTCCTTTCCGAGCCACTTTGGGTACTTCTCTTCTCTTTCGTTAAGTTTTCTTTATTTTTTTTCCTTTCATTTATTGTCGTCTGTCTCTCCCCTCTTCTTCTGATTTCTTTGCTTTCCTAGTATTCTCAAGTTGTCTTTTGTATGTACATGATTAGCTTTAGGAAGTTTTTAACTAATTAGTTTCCTTATTAGTCAATTTCGATATGCAGTAATGTTTAGTTCAGTAATTGAATAATAAAAAGGGGAAAAGAAGATATAGTTGCTTGAATGCTCTCTGCTTCCTGTTTGTTTCATTCCGAATTTGAGTTTGAGTGTGTTTTGGGCTTGGGTTGTTTGCTTTAGATCTAGTTTGGGCTTGGTTGCCTAAAGGTTTTCAACTCAGGGTCAATCTGACCCATAGCCCACCGAGTGTAATGTAAAAACAGGGCAATGTAGGGGTAAATTGGGTAAGTTACTGAGAGAATCTCTCAAGTAACCACCCAAGAAGCTTCCCAGAAGCTGCAGAATGCATTAACTTGGGTAACAAGTCAGAAAATTAAGGACTAAATAGCAAAAGGGAAAGCTGAAAAGGACTAAAGTGAAATAACCAAGTCCTTAAGGCTGCCCTAGTAACTTGCCTATAAAGGTATAGTTACTTGCAGCTGAAGAGAGGAGGAAAAAAAAGAGCTAAAAAATCCAGAACAAAATACAGAGCCTACAGATTCTGAAAGATAAGCATTAGAGAGCTAAAATATAAGAAAAATACAAGAAGTATAAGCTACTACTGTTCCATCGAGTCTGAGTTTGAATTTTTGGGAAAAGCATCTTTTGATCAGAGTTGGGGTTCACCTTCTAGCTTGAAATGGGTTGAAAGTCGGTCAATGATCTCCTTTGGGTGCTTTGGTTATTAGAATTCAGTACCTCCTGTTCAGATTGCATTTTTGGGGTTTTTGTACTGTTGAGTTTACTGCTCCATCAGAGTTTTGAGCTGTTGTTCTGGGTTACATCATTAAATCTGGACTGTTTGTTGCTGGTTCATTCTCTGCTCAAATCTAGCTGCTGATTCTCCTTGTTCACTCATTTTTACCATTTCAGGTACATTTTCTTGTAACCACGATGGCTGTGAGATAAGTCAGAAAATGAAGTAAACTGGGAATGATGAAACACGAGAATTGATTTCAGTTTATTGAAATGATCTACTTATTTGTTATAGTTTGATTTTCTCTACTTTATGTTCATAGTCGGCCTGTAATAATTGCTTAAAATGATTTGTGTATCAGTTCTTAGTTCATCCTTTACTTGATTTTCTCAAGTATTGTGTATTTTAAGTGTACTGAAATGTTATGTAGTTTGACAGCTTGGTTTATGGCTCATGGAGGTACTGTCAGGTTCTATCACTGACCTAGTGTGAGTGAACCTGATAGTCTCTTAGTAACCTGGTCAATTGTGGTACTTTGATTCGGTGATGAAGTTTGGCTCATTAACATATGTGATTGTTACTGAAATAACAAATTGGTACTTGGTCTTAATCGAGTGAGAAGCTCGAATTTGAAGTTTAACTGGAATTGATTTGAATAGTTGGGTTGCTGGGTAACATTAAAAGATTGTTGGTCTGTTCTGTTCAATTTATACTAGCCCTGTGTGTTGTATATGATAGTCCGACTTCTTGGTTACTTTCTCTGGTATTAATCATTTGAAGTGGAAATATTGTATATTCCTTGTGCTAACATGAGCTATAGTAAGTTATTTAGTTCTTTCAGGTTTGGAATCATTAATTGTGTGGAGATTGTATAGTAATTATGTTATCTAGGCGTCAATAGTTAACAGTGAACTAGGAGGAGGAGGGCTGGGGAAGTCTTATGAGTCACTAGATCTCTTTTTGGAAGATGCTTCTATTTGTTTATTAACAGTATGGTAATTACAAATGATGCAACAGTGGATGGCATTTGCTTTTCATGTTTGCTGGATACTTGAACATTTTGTATAAAAGGAATCTCTTGAGCGTTAAAATAAATGTTAGTTTAAATGCGGAAAAGTACAAGGTATTTACGAAAGGTATTTTAAGTTAGTTTGACGTAAATTACATTGCTAATTCTTGACCTTCCACGCTAATCTCAAGGTAGTTTAGTAAAACGATTATGAACATCCGTAGTTTGCTTTAGTTGAGTACAATCCTTTGAAATTAGAATCGAAGCGTGCCATCTAGCGAATTTCCATGGCCCCTGCAGAGTTAATAATACGCTAGTCGCTTTAGGCCCGGCATATAATAATATTACTTTCTTAAACTCGGGTGCACATTTATGTGACCCAAATCCAAATCCCAACGAAGTTGAAATGTGTCAAAAACCACGGGTGCACTGGTGCGACGTGGTTCGAGACGCATTTTCACGACGTTGCAATTCTTATTAAAAATAACAATAAAAGCGGTTTACCACTAAAAGGCATATAGGTTAGAATATGTTTTAAAATCAGATAAAAGCAAATACAACAATTGAGCGACCGTGCTAGAACCACGGAATCCGGGAATGCCTAATACCTTCTCCCGGGTTAACAGAATTCCTTACTCGGAGTTCGGGTTCGCGGACTGTTAATAGAGTCATAATTTACTCGGATCGGGATTCCAACGGTGACTTGGGACACCATTAATCTCCCAAGTGGCGACTCTGAATATTAATAATAAATCCCGTTCCGAATATCCTTTAATTGGAAAAACTCCTTTGCACCCTCACTGGTGTAGCGAAAAAGGAGGTGTGACAGTTGTCACGAGGTATTATGGAACGTGGGGATAGTGTAGACCAATGGGGTTGACTTTGTTGCCTTTCGTCTGTCAGGTTTCGACAGGAAACGGTGGAGGGATTTTTGTTTGGCTAGACCAGCTGGGTCGCCGGCTCTTACATGGGACCAGTTCTCTTAGCTATTTGTGGAGAAGTATCTTCCTATCACTCAGAGACAGGACTATCGGAGGCAGTTCGAGCTCCTTCAGTAGGGTTCTATGACTGTCACTCAGTACGAGACCAGATTTGTTGATTTGGCCCGTCATGCTCTTCTTATACTCCGTACCGATAGAGAAAGGGTGAGGAGGTTTATTGAGGGACTTGCTCAGCCTATCAGATATCAGATGGCTAAGGAGAATGGGAGTGAGATTTCTTTCCAGGATGCAGCTAATGTGGCCAGACGAGTTGAGATGGTTTTAGCTTAGGGGAGTGGTCAGGGGTCGGACAAGAGGCGTCGTCACTCCGGTGGATTCAGTGGGGCCTCATCTGGAGGCCGGGGTACTTTTGGTAGGTTCCATCCTCCCAGGCCGTTTAATTCAGCACTTCATACATCCAATGCAGCTTCAGGGAGTCGTGGTCCTTATGTACCTCCTTCAAGGCAGCTAGCTTATAGTGCACCGCCAGCTCTTATCAAAGCACCTCCTCTTTAGAGTTATTATCGCGGCCAGTCGGCTCGTCAGGGTCAGTCTTAGTTTCCTCAGCCGGGGTATCAGGATAGATGTTTCTAGTGTGGTGAGTATGGGCATATCCGAAGGACCTGTCCGAGATTAGTGGGTGTTTAGTCACAGTAGCAGGGTTCTCGTGCCATGATCCCAGCACCGCCCGCTTAGCCAGATAGTGGTAGGGGTCAGGGAGCTAGAGGTAGAGGTCAGCCCGCTAGAGGTGGAGGCCAAGCCGCTAGAGGTGGAGGCCAGCCAGCAAGAGGGCGTCCCAGGGATATGGTTCAGAGTGGTGGGCCCAGCCCCGATGTTATGCTTTCCCAACCAGGCATGAGGCTGAGTCATCTGATGCTGTTATCCCAGGTACTGTTTCGGTTTACTGTAAAGATGCTTCATTTCTATTTGATCCAGGGTCTACATACTCCTATGTGTCATCTTATTTTGCTTCATATTTGTTTGTGCCTCGTGATTCTTTGAGTGCTCCCGTGTATGTGTCCACACCGGTGGGGGATTCTATTGTTGTAGATCGTATCGTTCGTGTGTGGTTATTATTGGGGGTCTTGAGACTAGCGTAGATCTCCTACTTCTCGATATGGTTGATTTCGATGTTATTTTGGGGATGGATTGGCTGTCACCTTATCATGCTATATTAGACTGTCATACCAAGACCGTGACCTTAGCGTTTCCGGGGTTGCCTCGATTAGAGTGGAGAGAGACTCATGGTCATTCTAGCAGTAGGGTTATCTCGTATATTAAGGCTCGGCGTATGGTCGAGAATGGGTGTTTGGCTTATTTGGCTTATGTTTGTGATTCTAGTATGGAGGTTCCTTCGATGGATTCTATACCAGTTGTTCGAGAATTTCCTGAGGTATTTCCTACAGATCTGTCGGGGATACCACCCAACAGGGATATTGACTTTTGCATTGATTTGGTTTCGGGTACTCAGCCCATTTCTATTCCGCCATACCGCATGGCCCCGCCAGAGTTGTAAGAATTGAAGCAGCAGTTGCAAGATTTGCTTGATAAGGGCTTTATTAGACCTAGTGTCTCGCCTTGGGGTGCGCCGGTGTTGTTTGTGAAGAAGAAGGATTGATCGATGAGGATATGCATAGACTATCGGCAGTTAAACAAAGTCACCATCAAGAACAAGTATCCATTGCTGAGGATTGATGACTTATTTGATTAGCTTCAGGGTGCCAAGGTGCTCCGTAGATCGATTTGAGGTCTGGCTACTATCAGACGAGGATTAAGGCATCCGATATCCCTAAGATAGCTTTTCGGACTCGGTATGGGCATTATGAGTTTCTAGTGATGTCATTTGGCTTAACAAATGCCCCAGCAGCCTTAATGGATTTGTCGAACCGGGTGTTCAAACCCTATCTGGATTCCTTTGTGATTGTTTTGATTGATGATATCTTGATCTACTCCCGCAGTCGAGAGGAGCATGAGCAGCATCTTCGAGTCGTTCTTCAGACTCTGAGAGACATCCAGTTATATGCTAAGTTTTCGAAATGTGAATTTGGGTTGAGCTCAGTTGCTTTCTTAGGTCACGTTGTATCAGCAGAGGGTATTCAGGTGGATCCCAAGAAGATTGAGGCCGTTCAGAATCGGCCTAGGCCTACTTCAACCACAGAGATTCGTAGTTTCTTGGGATTGGCAGGTTATTACCGTCGGTTTGTGAGGCGAGCTTTCAGAAACTCAAGACAGCTTTGACTATGGCGCCAGTGTTGGTGTTGCCCAGAGGTTCAGGGCCCTATACAATATTGTGACCCATCTCGTATTGGACTTGGTGCGGTATTGATGCAGGGTGGCAAGGTTATTACATATGCTTCGCGGCAGCTGAAGGTTCACTAGAAGAATTATCCAGTTCATGACTTAGAATTGGCGGCCATTGTTCACGCGCTGAAGATTTGGAGGCACTATTTATATGGCGTGTCATGTGAGGGTTCACGGATCATAAGAGTTTGCAGTATTTTTTCAAGCAGAAAGAGATCAATTTGAGGCAGAGAATGTGGTTGGAGCTATTGAAAGACTATGATATCACCTTCTTGTGTCATCCCAGGAAGGCCAATGTGGTGGTATGCTTTGAGTAGGAAGTCAGCCATTATGGGCAGCCTTGCGTACATTCCAGTCGGTGAGAGACCACTTGCATTAGATGTTTAGGCCTTAGCCAATCGGTTCGTGAGGTTGGATGTTTCTAAGCCCAGTCGTGTTTTAGCTTGCACAGTCGCTCGTTCTTCCTTGTTTTAGCATATCGGGGATCGGCAGTATGATGACCTTCATTTGCTTGTCCTTAGGGACACAGTGCGGCACAATAATGCCAAGCATGTTACGGTTGGAGATGATGGAGTTTTGAGGATGCAGGGTCGTGTTTGTATGTCTAATGTGGATGGACTTCGTGAATTGATTCTAGAGGAGGCCCACAGTTCCCGGTATTCTATTCATCCGGGCACCTAAGATGTATCAGGACTTGCGGCAGCATTATTGGTGGAGGAGGATGAAGAATGATATAGTTGCATACGTATCTCGGTGTCTAAATTGTCAGCAAGTAAAGTACAAGCATTAGAGGCCTGGTGGTTTGCTTCAGAAGATAGAGATCCCTGAGTGGAAGTGGGAGCGTATCACCATGGATTTCGTTGTTAGACTCCCACGGACTCAGAGGAAGTTCGATGCGGTTTGGGTTATTATGGATAGGCTGACCAAGTCAGCGTATTTCATTCCTCTGGCAGTTTCCTATTCTTCGGAGCGGTTGGCAGAGATTTATATCAGTGAGATCGTTCGTCTTCATGGTGTGCCCCTATCTATCATTTCTTATCGACGTATGTAGTTTACCTCGCGTTTCTGGAGGGCAGTACAGCGTGAGTTAGGTATGCGGGTCGAGTTGAGCACAGCATTTCATCCTCAGACGAACAGACAGTCCGGGCGTACTATTCAGATCTTGGAAGATATGCTCTGTGCCTGTGTTATTGACTTTGGAGGTTCTTGGGATCAATCCTTGTTGTTAGCGGAGTTCGCCTACAACAACAGCTATCAATCGAGCATCCAGATTGCTCCCTATGAAGCACTATATGGTAGATGGTGTCGATCGCCGGTTGGGTAGTTTGAGCTGGGGGAAGCTCGGTTATTGGGTACAGATTTAGTGCAGAATGCCTTGGATAAGGTTAAGATCATTCAGGATAGACTTCGTACAACTCGGTCCAGGCAGAAGAGTTATGCCGACCATAAGGTTCGTGATGTGGCATTCATGGTCGGAGAGAGAGTTTTTCTTCGAGTGTCACCCATGAAGGGTGTGATGCGGCTTGGGAAGAAGGGCAAGTTAAGCCCTAGGATCATCTGGCCATTTGAGATTCTTGATCGAGTGGGAGAGGTGGCCTACAGACTCGCGTTGCCACCAGGTTTATCAGCGGTACATCCAGTGTTTCATGTGTCCATGCTTCGGAAGTATCACGGCGATCCATCCCACGTGTTAGATTTCAGCACTGTCCAGTTGGACAAGGATTTGACCTACGAGGAGGAGCCGGTAGCCAATTTAGACCGGCAGGTTCGTCAGTTGAGATCGAAGACTTATCCTTCGATTCTAGTGCAGTGGAGAGGTCAGTCGATTGAGGCAGCTACCTGGGAGTCCGAGTCCGATATGCGGAGCAGATATCCCCACCTTTTCACCAGCTCACGTACCTTTATATGTCCGTTCGAGGACGAACGGTTGTTTTAGAGGTGGAGAATGTGATGACCCAAAGGCTCATCTTATGTTTTAGAACTCGATTCCGTGTTCGGAGGTCTTCAAAACATCATTTTATCTCTTCTCGATTCGCGTGCACAGTCTGGGCGTGTTTCCGGAAAGCTTTTATGTAGAAATTGATGAAATAATAATTTTTGGCCAAGTTGATTTTAGTTGACTTCAGTCATCGTTTTGAGTAAATGGACCCGGACCCGTGTTTTGACGGTCGCAGTGGGTCCGTAGTAAAATATAGGACCTGGGCGTATGCACGGAATCAAATTTGGTTAACATTTGATCTTGTTGGTGTCGGGTCCGTATTTTGGTTCCGGAGTCCGGTACAGGTCTGTTATTGTATTTGTACCTTATCTGTGAAATTTGGTGAGAAACGGAGCTGATTTTTAGTGATTCGGACCTTTGGTTGAGAAAATAAAAGTTTTGAAACATTCTTGAAAATTTCATGCAATTTGGTGCAAAATTCGTAGTTCTAGGTGTTATTTTGGTGATTCAATCGCGCGAGCAAGTTCGTATGATGTTTCAAGACTTGTGTGCATGGTTTGTTTGGAGCCCCGTGGGCTCGAGTGAGTTTCGGATAGCCTACGGGATAATTTGCACTTAGAAAATCTGGTGTGTCTGCTGTTTCTGTTATGCTGCTATTTTGTTATTCGCGATCGCGAAGCAACTCTCGTGAACGCGAACGCGTAGTCTATTGGAGGTGAGCTGGGAATTCAATGAGTTGTTCTACGCGAACGCGGTCCTAGGCCCGCGAATGTGATGGTCAGGGGGGACAGACCATCACGAACGCGAAGGCCTTTCTAGCCGTTGTGCATCGCGATCGTGACAGGTCTATCGCGAACCCGATGAAGACCTGTCCAGTCTTTTAAGAACAGGCCTAAAAACGGGAATGGTTCAAAATTTCATATCCTTCCATTAGAACTCAACCTAGGGCGATTTTTGAAGAGGGATTTCAACACCAAATCATAGGTTTGTGTTCTTTAACTCATTTCCTTCAATTTCCATCAACACCCATTAGATTTCTAGCCCTAAATCTTGTTATTTCATGGTAGAATTAGGGATTTTTGGAAGAATTGAGGGTTTATATAAATTGGGTATTTAGACCTCGATTTGGGGTCGGATTCCATAATTAATTACATATTTGGGCTCGGGGTGAATGGGTTTTGGTCCGAACCTCAAGTTTTGACCAAGCAGGCCCGGGGTCGGTTTTTGACTTTTCGGGAGAATTGTTGGGAAACTTATAATTATGCATTGGAATTGATTTCTTTAGAGATAATTGATGTTATTAAGTTAATTATGACTAGATACGAGTGGTTCGAAGGTGGAAACTAGAGGAAAAGAGGTAATCGAGCAGTGAGTGGCCTATGGATCGAGGTAAGTGTTGTGTCTAACTTTGACTCGAGGGATTAGGGATCCCCGACTTAATTGCTATGTGAAAATCCATGTGTGTGGCGTATAGGTGAGGTGACGAGTACCTATGCGCTGCCAATTTATCTATTTTTGATTGTTCCCTTCCCATTCTTAATATATTGTTCCTTGCCTTAACTGCTACCTGTTTTATTGATATTTCCGTGTTTGGTTGCTACTTTCCGCATATTGTTTTCATTGTTAAAAGTATTAGATATTACGTGGTTTCAGTGTTTCATATTTTTGGTTTGAGTTGGCTATCAGTGTTTATTAGTATACTTTGGATTGGTTTCGCTTAGTAACATAATTCGAGTGAAGTTCCATAATTTTACCGTTTACCGTTTGTTTTAGTTGAGGTTAAATACCATGAGGAGTTTTGAGCCAAATTGTGAAATTTCTATTTTTATTTTGTGATTGGTACTGATATGGTAGGATCGGGTTGCACGCCGCAACAGGAGGAATAAGGGTGATATATTGAGGAAGAATAAGGGTGAAATGTGATTGTCTGGTGGGAATGGGTTGCGCGCCGCAACAGGAGGAATAAGGGTGATATATTGAGGAGTAATATGGGTGGATTGTTAATGTACAGTGGGATCGGGTTGCACGCCGCAACAGGAGGAATAAGGGTGCATTGATGTGAAGTAATAAGGGTGAATGTTCATATTGTTACTGATTATACGGTGGGATCGGGATGCGCGCCGCATCAGTATATTGTTTATGTATCCTTCTTCTACTGTGAATTTATTTTGTAGTTTTGTGTCTCACTTAAGGATTGGATATAACTGGGTACTAATAAGATATTTGAGTTCCGTATTCATTTTTGCTGCAAGTTACTATTTTATTTTGTCGCGTACTTCTTCTTGGCTTAATTATATACTGTATGCAGGTTATATTGTAATTGCCCCGCTGTAGCCTCGTAACTACCTCGCCGAGGTTAGGCTCGGCACTTACCAGTACATGGGGTCGGTTGTACTGATACTGCACTCTGCACTTTTTGTGTAGATTTCGGAGCAGGCAGTAGCTGACTGAGAGATTGGCTGCAGGTTCATAGTTTCGAGACCAAAGGTAGTCTTGTTGGCGTCCGCAGGCCCTGGCGTCCCCTTCTACATTTCTACATTTCTGTTTTTCCTTAGTTTCAAATAGATTTAATTTCTTTCAGACCGATATTTGTAGTAATTCATAGTAAGTTCGTGGATTATGACACCAGTTTCTCGGTAGTAACAGTTATGGTATTGTTAATAGTGTATACGGCTAAAATCGGAGAGTCCGATTTTATGATCATTATGGCACTTCGTAAGATCATCTCCATAGGGCTCGAGGTGCAGCTCGAGGTTCGACCTCGAGGATTCTCAATGTTCAACCTCGGGGCAGTGCAAATCGGTTGCTATGATGGACAAACGGGAAATTCCCAAGGCATACGATTAAAGCCGACCAAGTCTATTAGGCTAGTACAAGTCCGTACCGTGGCATTAAATGGTTGTACGAGTCGCGTATCTTTGTAATAAATGCGCCTATACTGTGTTGGGATTCCCCCTCCTGTATAAAGGGGATCCTTGTCATTTTTTGGATACAACATTGAATACAAGAACAAGAACATTCTCTGCCTTATACATATTCTCCTTTGATCTTATTACTTACATTTATTGCTTACCTTTATCGTGTTTCGTCAATTGTTCTTCATTTATTACTCACTATTGATCATAAAGGGCCCTTATCAAGGCCCTCAGAACTGTTAGTTCTCCGTCGACTGTCCACAACCTAACGTTTAGCTCAACCCCGAGGCCCCGTATAACCTAGCTCGAGGCCCCGATTCTCAGTCACTCGGTTTGCGTATCACGCTATCCTCAAGCTTTTACTTTGCTTTCTAGTCTCACACTTAGCGTCTACTGCCTAACAACTAGCATAAAAATAAATCACGTATTTTTAGAACCACAAAATCAAATCTAATTGTAATTACCATTTTGAAGGTAAACAGTTTGGCGCCCACCGTGGGGCTAAAAATAATAGTGATTGTTTTCTTGCTTGTTTACTACATAACGCAAGTTACCTTTCACACTTTTTTTGGTCCAAGAATCTTTGATTTCAGGGTAAAATGTCTAACTCAGTGAACGCACATGAAAACAACGGTCTTGAGAACCATGGAGAGAATGGTGTAGCTGTTCCAGGTATTGGTGTACCACCACGAAACCCTGAGGATGCACCAGAACCAATTCCCATGGACGTGGTCTTGCGCAATTCCCAACACGTCGACATAAGCTCCCACACCAACATGAGTGTACACCAAGAAAACCAAAAAGAAGCCCAAAGTCCCCGGCTCGGGAGGAACGAGAAGTTAGCCTTCACGTCATCTTCGAGATTTTACAGGCACAGCAGCTGGCGATTGCTCAACTGCAAAGCTACCAAAAAACCCCAAGCACAGCGGCATCGGAAGCGGCTCCTCAAGCCGAACAGGTACCGGAAAGATCAAGTAACAACGGGTCAACAGCCGACCCCGCCATCATAAAGATGCTCGAGGACCTCACAAAGAGGATTGAATCGGGCGAAAAGAAGATAGAAGCCAATGACAAAAAGGTGGAGACCTACAATTCAAGGGTCAATCAAATTCCGGGCGCACCCCCGATCCTGAAAGGTGTAGATTCAAAGAAGTTTGTACCAAAACCATTCCCACAAAATGCCACTCCAAAGCCCATCCCGAAGAAATTCAGAATGCCCGATCTTCCGAAGTACAACGGAACCTCGGACCCCAACGAGCACATCACTGCTTACACTTGTGCTGTAAAGGGGAATAACCTGAAGGACGACGAGATTGAATCCATCCTATTGAAGAAATTCGGAGAAACACTTTCAAAAGAGGCCATGATGTGGTATCACAACCTAGCCCCGAATTCAACATATTCATTTGCCATGCTGACAGATTCTTTTATAAAGGCACACGCCGGTGCCATTAAGGTTGCTACAAGAAAATCCGACATCTTCAAGATCAAACAAAGAGAAAACGAGATGCTGCAGGAGTTTGTATCTCGTTTACAAATGGAACAAATGAAATTACCACCGGTCTCCGATGACTAGGCAGTACAGGCCTTCACTCAAGGCTTGAACGAACGAAGCTCGGTAGCTTCGAAGCAGCTGAAGCAGAACTTAGTTGAATATCCCGCCGCGACCCGATCGGATGTCCACAACCGATATCAATCAAAGATTAGGGTCGAGGACGACCAACTGGGAGCCCCCTCGGGCTCAGTATATCCTAGCAGGCTCTTGGAAAAGGAACCAAGGACAAACAAGGAAAGGTATCAACCGTACACTAAAGATCGAAGAAATTCCCCAAGGCGTACCATACCCTAAAATTATCGAAGGACAGACCGAGGTCAGAATCCTCGGGGACTCATGAGCAGAGTTGGGTTAAACAGACATACAGGACTGACAAAGGCACCCCGATTGTCCACATACAACTTCAACATTGATTTTTCGGACATCGTCTCTGCCATCGGTAAAATCAAAGAAACCAGGTGGCCAAACCAGTACAATCAGATCCATCACAAAGGAACCCCAACCTGGTATGCGAATTTCACGGCACACACGGTCATAGGACCGAAGATTGCAAACAGCTCCGAGAAGAAGTAGCCCGACTAATCAGCAAAGGGCACCTCCGAGAGTTCCTCAACGGCCGAGCCAAAAATCAATTACGGAAAGAGAGGCGAACAGGAAAAATGAAACTGAAGAACCACAACATGTCATCCACATGATTGTTGGGGGAGTCGACATTCCACAAGAACCCATTGTCAAACGAACAAAAATATCCATCACCAGGGAAAAGCGAACTCGAGATTACATACCCGAGGACGCTCTCACATTTAGCGACGAGGACATCGACGCACCGGTAATCTCTTTTCTTGTGAATACATTTCAAATTAAACGTGTACTTGTGGATCCAAGTAGCTCGGCCAACATTATCAGGTCGAGGGTGGTAGAGCGGCTCGGGCTGCTCGACCAAATCGTGCCCGCTTCTCGAGTCCTCAACGGATTCAACATGGCGAGCGAGACGACGAAAGGGGAGATCACCCTTCCGGTCAACGTGTCCGGCACAACCCAAAATGCCAAGTTTCATGTCATCGAAGGAGACATGAGATACAATGCCTTACTCGGAAGGCCATGGATACACTGCATGAGAGCAGTACCGTCAACCCTTCATCAAATGATGAAGTTTCCAACAAAGAACGGAATAAAAACCGTATATGGGGAGCAGCATGCAGCGAGAGAGATGTTCGCGGTGCACGATGTGGCACCGGCATCGACACCTTCGACATCGAAGGAGCCAAAGGATGAGAAAACAGCAAAATAGCAATCACGAGCTGCATTCTCGGCTGTACCCGAGTCAATTAGCAAAGGACCATACCGCGTCCTCAGAGCAAACATTTGAGGAATATCGAGGCTCGAAGCGCCATCACTACTAAAGTATAACCGTCTCCCTTTTTATTTACGTTTTATACTAACCTATGTGCAGGAGTCCGGTTAGTACCATCGAAGCACTCCCCAGCTTGAAGACCTTAGGTTTTAAAGCATGCGTTGCACTCTTTTCCTTTGATTGGATTTTATCCCAAGAAGGGTTTTACCGGCAAGGTTTTTAACGAGGCAACATCTATATGCTATCTAAGGAGAACTTAACAAGTATTCAAGCTTCTCTTCAATCAACCTCGAATACTGGGGGGCATCCCCCCCCAGAGATTCCCCCCCCCCCCCCCCGGAGAAGTCAAGATGAGCCAAAACGGGTCTCATCCGCGTAGAATAAATGAACCCTTGATAACGAAAATATGTATACTTGTGCCAATTAATCGAGGAATATTTTTTCATCAAAATACTTTGCGCTCCAAAGAAATCCGCTATTTTTTCAAGAAACGGCTCCAGGGCCAGAAATTTCCCGAACACTCGGGGACTAACATCAAAAACCCGAAGTCGTAAGACCTCCGGGCCGAAAACTCCGAGTTCGTAAGCCCTCAATGAGGCAACATCAAAATATACAAGGAACGGGCTCCAGAGCCAAAAACCCTCGATGTCTCGGGGACTCGCCGACGGTCACCCCATCGAGGTATCAAGAATCCGAGGCTATAAGACCCCATGCGGGCGACCTCGAGCCCGAAAGCCCTCCACGTGGAAATGTTAGAAAATGTAAAACCTCCATAAGGCAATACCAAAATTTGTAAGACCTCAAGACCAGGCATGAATCATACTTGTACCAAGTAACCTATCTGTAAGACCTCAAGCAAGGCATGTTCAAATTTATAAGACCTTACAAAAGGCATAATCCCGATCTTAAAGTTAAAGCTATATATTCGAACTTATAAGATCCCTAAAAAGGCATACCCTCGATATAGATGCCGAAGCTACTTCACTCGGAGACTAAAAGGCTACGGCCAGATACAATGACTACGGTCACAAGGCTGTACCAGCCGAACTAACGCGACTCGGGGACACCCGACCGTCGCTATAAAATCATAGGCCTTCAAATTACTTCAAAAATACTTCGAAAAGAACCGATTAACCAGGCTACCCTCGGTATAAGCAAAAGCGCTTCGATCACATCAGCTCCAAACAATAAAAAGGCTTCGAAACAATTCAGCAATTGAGTGAAACCTCCCGAGGTGCTCGCCCATCATCGCATAATGACTCGCAATTGAGGTTCTTATCGAACTGTCGAAGAGTCGGACGAACATAAAAAACTTCAACGAGGCAAAAATACAGCCTATACTAGAGGTCGTACCGACCTTACGCGTAAGAGCCACTGTCGCCAGCTTAAATCAGATGGTCGTACCGACCCAATGCGTAAGAGCCACTATCGCCAACTTAAATCAGAAAGTCGTACTGACCCAATGCATAAGAGCCACTATCTCCAGCTTAAATCAGAAGGTTGTACGACCCAATGCGTAAGAGTTGTTGTCACCAGCTTAAATTAAAGGTCGTACCGACCCAACGCATAAGAGCCATTATCGTCAGCCTATATTAGAGGTCATACCGACCCAACGCGTAAGAGCCCAGGCGCCAGCCTAAAATTCGAAAACTTAAGGGCCAATGAGCTCGAGTCGAAATCTGACTCGAAAACTAAGCCCGAAACGGTTAACTAAGCCTCGGGGCCAATTTGTAAACTTAAGCGTTTTACCTCGAAGTCCATTTCATCTGGCTAATCATTGACAAACGTCAAAACTCAAAGCGAAGAAAGGCATACACGAATAAAGGGAAATGCATGAAAGATAAAACCAAAGGGCTTCCTTTTATACGTATATACAAAGCTCCATTTACAAAGTTCTCTAAGAACACTGTACAAAGAATCAAAAAGAAAAAGCCTAGTCTATTTTCCCCTCGGGGAATGCGGCCCCATCGGCCTCTTTACAACTATCTTCAGCATTGAATACGAGGAACTTGGCATCGTATTCATCTGCCTTGGCCTGCGCTAACTCTTCCGAGAGATCGAAGCCCCTAGCATGGATCTCTTCGAGAGTTTCCCTCCGATATTTGCACTGGGCATACTCATTGCTTCTGCTCTCTCGATTGGAAGCCCCTCTCAACTCAGCCCGAGCATCGGCAGCGTCTTTTAAATAGACGGCCACTTTCTTGTCAGCCTTAACTCGAATCTCTTCAGCTTCAGCTGGGCGTCCACAACCTCGGCCTTCATCTTCAAAAGCTCATACTCAAGCCTTGCAATCATGCTCGTTTGGACCGAGCTATTTTCCCAAACATTCTGAAGTTGCAACTCGAGGGCGAAAGCCTTGGCCAAAGCATTCTTCTTGGCCGCAACCTGGGCATCTGCCTGAGCCTTTAGCTCAGTACACTCGTGCTTGGCCTGACCAACTTCACCCGAAAGGCATTCCAGGTTTTCCATCTTCCTCTGCAACTGAAGTGTCAAAATATTAATCTAAGAGGGTAGAAGAAGAAACGTGCACTCCCTCAAAACAAAGGTTACCTATCCCTCAAGGTAGCTTTTATAGTTCCGGCCCCGACTCGCCTCAACAGCAGGTATACCAACTCCTCTGCCCTTTTGTCACAAAGAAGCCTGAGGGATTTCTCCCCGTCCAAGGCTTTTCGTAACTTGGCTTCACGATGAAGCAGCTCGGACTTAAGCTTGTCAAAGGCCTATGAAAAAGGAGCTCAATAAGAAAATGAAAGTGCAAAACTGAAAAACCGATACAGTCGACCAAAACACACCACA
The DNA here is from genome assembly GCF_001879085.1 of Nicotiana attenuata. Lineage (NCBI taxonomy): Eukaryota > Viridiplantae > Streptophyta > Magnoliopsida > Solanales > Solanaceae > Nicotiana > Nicotiana attenuata. The sequence continues at coordinate 488,311 of NW_017670447.1, forward strand.
GAATAGAGCCGCTGAGCCTCCCCAAAAGTTGAGCGCACATCTACTGGCCTGGTCTCATCAGCCCCAGTAGAACCGCCCCCAATAGGAATGTGATCGTTCGAGACCTCGCTTGAGTAAGGCGGCTCCTGGCCTCGAACATCCCTCAAAGTACCTTCGATGGGAGAAGAAGACGGCGGCAGAAAATTCTTGTCCCTTGAAGTACCTTCGACGGGCCAAGAAGACGGCGGCAAAGGAGGAACCATTTTTGCAAGGACAGAAGCCTCGGGCGCTGCAGGCTCAGCTGATACATCTTCTCCGAGCCTCCGGGCAGGACTTTTCTCGCTATAAGCACCTTCACCCTTCGAGGGTTCCTTTCGTTTGTTATTATTCCTCGGTCCCAAAGCCGATGATCCTTCCTCCTCTCCGAGGGGGCACGATCATCTCAGAAAATTCCCCGATGCCTAAGATGACGGAGTTACCACACATAAAGGAGAGTACCTCCCGGAGAAAACAAACCACACAGCACGCACCGTGGTGTTTTGCCTCCCATCTACCCTTGGACAGATCTCGCCACTTACGCTCATCATAGGTCGAGCGAGCTGCCAGCTTCCAAGCCAAATCCGTCAGGTGGGGGACCTCGTATGGCATCCACGGGATTGCTGCAAAAAAGAAAAGGAAAGCGTCTTTACAAAATCCGCCTCCACTTTGAGCAGAAACGATAAAAACACAAGTGTACCACTTACGTGTGAAATTCCATTTCTCAGGAAATGGCAGGAACTCCATAGGAATAATGTCGATAGTCCGTACTCGGATGAATCGATTCATCAACCCTCGGTCCCCATCCTCTTCATCATCGACAACAAAGGGCTTGGCAGATCGACATTGCAAAGTTATCAGGCCTCGGTGATGAAAGGGCCGATGCCGCCTAATGAGGTGGCTAAGGGTGGACTCGAGCCCAGCTTCCTCTACAAAGAACCTCATCATCAATATTCAATACTACCATCCAGAACGACGGGTGAAACTGTGCTAGGGTAGCCCGATATCTTCGACAGAAGTCGAGCACGACTCTATTGAGAGGTCCCAACTTAAAGGGGTACGTGTATACGTTCAGAAACCCCTCTACATGAGCCATGATGCTCTCTTCCAGGGAAGGTACCTACAATACCACCTTTTCTCCCCATCTGCAGTCTCTCCTCACTGCCTCGAGGTGTCCCTCTCCTATTGATGAAATAAACCTAAATGCATACTCCCAATGGCCCTGAACATTGGGAGGTCTCTCTAGCGTAAAGTCCCTCCTCGAGACAGAGCCTCTCGGGGTTAGCTCACCGGACGCCGGCGATGTAGCACCAACCGAGCGGGAAGCAGAGGCGGAACTCTCCTCTCCTTGGTGAACAGGTTTGGGCGTGGCAGCCATAACTATGGTGGAACAAGAGAAGGGAAACGAGAACTTGAGCAAAAGCTTCGAATTAAAATGGTGAAAGAGCTAACACAAGAAAGAAGAGCTCTATGAAAAAGGATAGCTACTCAAAATAGCGGAATCCTCAAAATAGAGGGAAACAAACTCATATATAGAGCAAGCGGCGACTGTCCGCCTACCCTAAAGGCCAACTAATGCTGGCTAGGCCATTGTCACTTTCGGGGAGGTGTACCGGCGGGATCACCTCGATCATTTCATAGCCGTGTCATACGATTGACACTGTCATACAACGCTCGAAGGATCAAATACTCCCATATCAACCTAGGCTCGAGATGGTACCCGATCTCGAGGATCTTTGATGCTATAACGATGGGCTCTAAGGAGCTACCCGCATAAACTTAGCCTCGAGGTGGTGCCCGATCTCAAGAGTCTTTCTAGGTCCGAGTCAGTTCCTACTCGAGGGTTATTAATAAAGCCTCAGGGCTATATTCGCCTTCAGTTCAACTTAAACGCTCTCTCGGTTACTCTAGCCCAGGGGCCATCCGAGTTCGAGCGTATCCTCACTCAGGGTCTATTTATAACGCCTTAGGGCTATCTTCATTTTAAGTTCAAAGCAAGTTTTCAAGGCCGCCCGAGTTCTAGTAAACTCTCACTCGGGAACTATTCATAAAGCCTCAGGGCTATCCTTATTTCTTGTTCGAGCGAACACTCACTCAATTACTGAACCCGAGGGCCATCCAAGTTCGAGTATATCCTCACTCGGAGGCTATTTGCAAAAGCCTAAGGGCTATCTTTATTCTTAGATGATCAAGAAAACTTTCACTTAAGGACTATCAACGGTGCCTAAAAGGGCTAAGCTTTATTTTGAAGAAATTCGAGGCCCCGCCCTCGTTCAATTCGGACTCAGAAGTCCCGGCGGCCTGAGTTTGCATAAGATCAATCCAGACTTAGTTCGAGGAATGGAAAAGGGTTTATCATATGAGCCAATTGAGAACAAAAGAAATTCCTATATCCGAGTCCGATACTCAGACTAACCGATAGAGTCACATGGTTGGATTTTTCGCAAACACAGGCAAAAGGGAATCCAGCACGAGACAAAGGCAAATTGAAGAAACTGTTGTATTAATAAACGACGATTACAAAAGCCCACGAGGGGTCTTTACAAAGAAACAAAGAAGCAGAAAACAACAGCTAAAGAGCCTAAACTACTTTCGAGGGTACTTCTTCGGACACGACATTTGCGAAAGCCGTTCCCTCAAGGGCCCCATTGCGATCTTCAAAACAATATCTTCGAGGACTCCTCCGAGACAGCTATAGCCTATCAAAGAGCAAATGCTCTTAACAGGCAGGGAAAATTGTGGCTTGGTGAAAAATTTGGCAAGTACGGTCTCGACAGCACTAGTATTGTGAAGCCACTTCTTGAGACATTGCACCGCTGTGGGATGCAAAAGTTAGTAGATGACGCCACCTCACTCCATAGAAAGCAAAGGGAATGAGGCGCCATACCAGGTTGAAGTTAAGAGAGATGAGCAGCGGTTTGCAGTCCGTATATCTTCTGGTGCGGGAAGAATTCGAGGTCTCTCTCTCTTTATCTCGGGCCAGTAACAATAACAACAACAACAACCTCAACCCAGTATAGTCCCACTCAGCGGGGATAGGCTTTGAAAAGGAGCCATGGCCTAACTGGCTGAGTTGCTGCCGTGTGACCTTATGCTCACAAGTTTGAACCATACAGATAGAAATTTGAGAGAAGATATAGAGAAGGGAAAGGGCCAAAGTTGTTGAAGAAGATTGAATGAAATCTTGGCTCAAGCAACCTCCCATTTATAGAAAATCGATAACGCAACCGGCAGCGTAATCAATGCCTTTTTGAAAACGTGTCGACAGGAGCAATCAATGCTTTTTGGGAAACGGATCGACGACGATATCACCACTTTTGGGAAAATGAACCGGCGGTGTATTGAATGCTTCTGGGAAGATGAACTGATGGGATGTTTTCAGTCATCATGAAAGCTTACGTCATAAGCATGACGTCATCGTGAGAGGCTCGAGGAAGCTAAGGTCAAAGTCGTTTCATATCATTCTATTCTAAGAAATGCGGACTATCTGTATATGGCTAAAATCGAAGAGTCCGATTTTATGATCATTATAGCATTTCGTAAGATCATCTCCAGAGGGCTCGAGGCGCAGCTTAAGGTTCGACCTCGATGATTCTTAATGTTCAACCTCGGGGCAGTGCAAATCGGTTTCTATGATGGACAAACGGGAAATTCCCAAGGCGCACGATTAAAGCTGACCAAGTCTATTAGGCTAGTACAAGCCCGTAACGTGGCATTAAATGGTTGTACCAGCCGCGTATCTTTGTAATAAATGCGCCTGTACTGTGTTGGGATTCCCCCTCCTATATAAAGGGGATCCTTGTCATTTTATGGATACAACATTGAATACAAGAACAAGAACATTCTCTGCCTTATACATATTCTCCTTTGATCTTATTACTTACATTTATTGCTTACATTTATCGTGTTTCGTCAATTGTTCTTCATTTATTACTCACTATTGATCATAAAGGGCCCTCATCAAGGCCCTCAGAACTGTTAGTTCTCCGTCGACTGTCCACAGCCTAACGTTTAGCTCAACCCCGAGGCCCCGTATAACCTAGCTCGAGGCCCCGATTCTCAGTCACTCGGTTTGCGTATCACGCTATCCTCAAGCTTTTACTTTGCTTTCTAGTCTCACACTTAGCGTCTACTGCCTAACAACTAGCATAAAAATAAATCATGTATTTTTAGAACTACAAAATCAAATCTAATTGTAATTACCATTTTCAAGGTAAACAAATAGTATATAGATGACAGGTTAATTACGACTTCCGCATTTATTTCAACTTGATTTAGTTTTGTTAATTTTAATCTATGAAATGTAAAGGAAAAGGAGAATGAAACTCTAACGTTGGCTTGCCTAGCGAGTGCGATGTTAGGCGTCATCACGTTCGATGGTGGGAATTTCATGTCGTGACAATTTGGGATTAATTAAAATGGAATAGAACCCCTTTATTTATAGGAAAAAGTGACTTAGCCACCAAATAACAAACTCTAAGATCTCTCTAGAATATAGACATTCGCCATAAAAAAATACTATTTATAACAGATAGTTTATTAATCCACTATTCTCGACTAGCTAGTTTCCAAGGCCACTAAGCCTTTTAGAAAAAAGGAGAGTAAGAGCAGCCACCAAGCCCATATTGTCGGCTCTACCCGGCAGCCGTGGCACAGACGAAAAACGGTCATAACACAATCTTCCAGTAGTCCATTATATACTAACAATGGACTTTGAATAACTTGACAATAGTATATACCCCTCTGTTTTAGTTGATGTGGCAACATTCGAATAGGCCCGAATTTAAGAAAGAAAAAAATATTTATTATTTTTAAATTTATAATCTAAAATAAGCTATAATATTTATATGATTATAAATCATGTTATTAAGAGTAAAATGGACAATTTAAAATTAAATTATTTTAATAATTAAAAGTTATTATTCTTTTTAAAACATACTAAAAAGAAAATATTGCCACAAAAAATAGAATGGAGACAGTAATACAAAGGTGTACTGTGTACATTCATATTAAATTTAAAAAGTTGACTTTTGCAATTTCTTGGGCTATATTACACTTATATACTATATGCTTTCTTTTTGACCGAATAAGATCTATGTTAAGTTGAAGTTTGAGGGTCAAGTGTAGTAAATATAAAAATACGTAAAAGACAAGCAAAACTAAGAAAGTGCGTTAACTTCTAAGAACAAGGTAATAGCTAAATGAGGCGGATCTGAGAAGCAAAACTAAGAAATCGCATAAACTTCTAAGAACAAGGTAATAGCTAACTGAGGCGAATCTAAAATTTGAAGATTATGAGTTCTTATAGATATTTCAAGTTAAGATTACAACAATAATTGAATTCTCAGTTACATTTTTTATAGATTACTTAGTTTCTATATATATATATATATATATATATATATATATATATATATATATATATATATATATATATATATATATATATACTATTATACTACTTGTATATTACTTGTATATTACTATTATATTATATACATCGTATATAACCAATTTATACAATATAGATAATTATTTGGATATGCATAGTGATATATGATGTATTTTGGGTATATAGTAATTTTATGATTTAGTCTGTCATATATTTATTGTATAAATATTACATTATACGAAATATATTATTGTTGTATAACTATTATATATATAATATGTACTTGTATATTACTATTGTAATACATCGTATATAAATTATATATCAATATTATATATCATCAACCCTGAAAAAATCAAATAGGAAAATTGAATATACAATGTATCGTCATATACTTGTGGCTTACATTTGTCCATTTCAGTTGCTATTGCAAATATTAATACAAAAAGATGAAAATGGGAAAAACGAATGAATTTACCTCTTAGTATATATGAACTTTTTTATATGCACTAAATCATCTATAAATATGATTAAAATATATTAAGAATACATTTTAGAATGGAATCAGTTCAATATGAAACTTAGGATATAAAATAAGAGGAAATATTGTACTGATCCGATGATTTGTGCCTCATTAATTGTGTGCATAATTTATACTATATGCTAATATTGCAAAACAATCTGTCATTTTTGGAATAAACAATAAATGGTATTATTTTTTTAAAATTTTTAAAAAAATGCTCAGCCGTGTAAGTTTCTCTCACTTTTAAAGCCCATAATGAAATCCTTACAGCCGCCCCTGGGCCTAAATCGATGTCTCAGTATTCTTGTTAGTTCTTTTGACTACAAGGAGAGGTAATTCGTCGCAAGTTTCCTCATTAATGGTGTGTTTGGTATTAAGGGAAAATATTTTTTAATTTTTTCATATTAGGTTAGCTTAAATATTTTAAAAAACATTTAACTTATGAGCTCATTTTCTTCCAATTGGATGAAAATATTTTCCTTATCAAGAGAAGGGAAAACATTTTCCAAAATTCCTTCTCAACCTTCCTCACCTTATTCCCCACCCTTACCAACCCACCCCACACCCTCATACACACCCACCCAACCCCACCTAACGCCTACCTACCCCACCCCCTCTTTACAAAAAGGCTTTTTTTTTTTTTAAATTTTAGTTTTTTTTTCGTCACCAGCCACCCACCCTGCTATCCCCTGCCCCGCACAAAAAAAAAAAACTTGTGATTTTAAATTTCTATTTTTCCATTTTTCTACGCACCCCCCTGCCCTCTCCCCCATCCCCCCCCCCCCCCCCCGGAAAATNAGTTGTACCAGTAATATTCCTTGCTGTAAATAGAAATGTACCTTATCTAGAGTTTCCCTATTATATAAAGGGCACTCCAATCATTTGTAACATCATCTAATCATTGACAAAGAATATACTATCTTACTTTTTCTGGCTCATTGTTCATCAGAACTGTCTTTCTCTTTACTGTTCTTATATTATTGTTCTTGGTCCATCTCAAGGTTACTGAGCTCGAGGTCGTTTCTGCTAAACAACACTGGTTTGATTCATTTATTTCTATCATTTTTACTTCATACTTCTTGATTATTAATTGGTATTGAATTAAATCACGTATCTTTAAAACCACAAATCAAATTTAATATTACTCGTATTTTCGAGGTAAACAGTTTGGCGCCCACCGTGGGGCTAAAGATAATAGTGATTATTTCTTTACTGATTCTCATTACACACATTATTTTTACACTTTTTCTTGTCAATCCAATCCCAAGTTAGGCTTGTGGAGTTTATTTTGGCGTGGCCTTCTTCGACCATTGATTTTGAAAGTTGTACTACAATCCCCGAGCTAATTTCATCATCTTCGACTGATGAACCTAAGTTTGCAAGGGCATCGGCCTCACCATTCTGTTCTCGAGGTACATTCTGTAGGGTCCATTCTTTGAACCAGTGTAAGGTTACCTGCAATTTATCCAAGTACATTTGCATTCGATNCTTGTCATTTTGCTTAGGGCCTCAGCTGACCAAATCCCACATGAAGGTTTGGAAATCTTACCCAAATTGGAATAACATTCAAACACTCCGGATTAAAAACAAAATCAAGCGACCAATTCTTCAATATAAATGACTTATTATGAAAAAAATAAGGTCCTGATTGCATGATTTTGTCTCTATCTTCAATTGAATCAAATCTAAATATGTAGTAACCCTCATCGTGGTACAGTATATTTGGAGTGTCAACAAAATCCCACACATTTTCAACATAGTTCTCCATGGATTTAAAGTATGGATTCTCACCCAATACGTACCCAATGAGTGCAGTAGCCCAGTAATTCTGTTGTTCTTTGATGTCTTCCTCTTCAATTGTTACTACAATTGTATCCCCTTGTAGATCTGGTGGAATGTAGTTGAGAGCTTTCCCTATTTGGACTCTACGATTCCTCCTATATGGCTTCTCTTCATTCCTGTTATCTCGTTCAACTGGTTCCTGTTCCATTGGTTCCTGCTCCATTGGTGCAGGTTCCTGAATTATGGCTGGAGCTTTTGCTGTACTGTTGGCTATGTCAGAAAATTGGAGCCGGCGTGGAACTTCTTCACCTGTTCTTCTCACCGCTCGTTTCATAGCTAGATTTTGTTGTCCATTAGCTCCGTCCTCAGCTGGTTCTTCATCTATGGTTTGAAATCGAATTGGAAGGAAACTTCCAAAGGTTAATGGCTTTGCATGCGCTGGTGCAGTAGTACTTGGTGTGACTAAGCTCGCCGATGGCGTTATGGCGGTGGTGGCCGGAATTTTCATGATGCCCGTGCACGTTAGTAAATTCTGCTTATAGTGCGCCGAGAGAGAACATTTCGAACCCCCCGTTGGTGGAATTTTTTTTCTTCTCCAGGCCAATGTTCTAGTATCAACGGATTTGCGGCTTGCTACTCGTATTTTCAAGGTAAACTGTTTGGCGCCCACCGTGGGGCTAAAGATAATAGTGGTTATTTCATTACTGATTCTCATTACACACGTTATTTTTACACTTTTTCTTGTCAAGATTTTCTGATTCTCAGGACTAAACATGTCAAACTCGCAAAATGCACCTGTTCATGACAACAAAGGCCTTGGATTTCATGGGGAAAACAACAATGTAGGGGTCGGTGTACCACCGATAAACCCTGTGGAAGCGCCAAATGTGGAACCATTTGACGTTAGTTCGCACATTGCTTTGAATGCAGATCTAGGCGCAGACCCCGGAGGAAGTGTACGCGGAGAGGCCCGATTTGGTGGCCAAGGAACACAGGGTATAGGAGACGGGGGAGTCAGCCTCCAAGTGATATTCGAGATGCTGCAAGCTCAGCAGATCGCCATCGCTCAACTTCAAAGTCAGAATAAAACTCCGAGTATAGCTGAACCAGAAAACACTCGACGAGCTGTACCAGCCCCAGAGAGGTCGAACGGAAATGACTCGGGGACTGACTCCACCATTATGAGGATGCTCAAAGAGCTCACCAAGAGGATCGAGTCCGGGGAAAAGAAGATTGAGGACAATGATAAGAAGGTGGAGACTTATAACTCCCGTGTTGACCAGATACCGGGGGCACCTCCACTTTTGAAATGTTTAGATGCAAAAAAGTTCATACAAAAACCATTCCCTTAGAGCGCGGCTCCGATGCCCATCCCTAAAAAGTTCTGCATGCCCGATATACGCAAGTATAACGGGACAACCGACCCTAACGAGCATATTACTTCATACACTTGCGGGATCAAAGGAAATGACTTGAACGACGATGAGATCGAATCAGTATTGTTAAAAGAGTTTGGAGAAACATTGTCAAAAGGAGCTATGATTTGGTATCACAACTTGCCTCCTAACTCTATTGATTCGTTTGCTATGTTAGCAGACGCCTTCGTTAAAGCGCACGTCGGGGCCATAAAGGTGGCAACAATAAGATGTTGAGGGAGTTCGTGTCTAGGTTCCAGATGGAGGGAATGGAATTAACACCGGTCTCGGATGACTGGGCAGTACAAGCTTTTATGCAGGGTTTGAATGAAAGGAGCTCGATTGCGTCTCGACAATTAAAATAGAATTTGATCGAGTATCCAGCTGTGACGTGGTCGGACGTATATAATTGTTACCAATCAAAGATTATGGTTGAGGAGGACCAATTGGGAGCCCCCTCGGGCTTAGTTCATCCTAACAGGTCGGCAGCTAAGTCCCCGAGGGCAACAGACAGGGAATCGAGGTCAAACAAAGAATGGTATTAACCGTATGTTGATCGGTGAAATAATGGTTCGGGCCGTAAAGCTCCTTGAAATGATCGGAGAAACGATCGAGGTCAAAGCTCTCGGGGACTCATGAGTAAGAGCGGGTTCGATAAACATACCGATCTCGCGGAAGCACCTTGATTGTCAACGTATAATTTCAGTGTAGACACATCAGGGATTGAGTCAGCTATTGGAAGAATCAAAGATACCAGGTGGCCCAGACCTATCCAAACCGATCCTTCTCAGAGAAATCCAAACTTGATGTGTAAGTATCATGGCACATATAGCCATAGAACCGAAGACTGCAGGCAGCTAAGGGATGAGGTAGCTCGGCTGTTCAACGAGGGTCACCTTCGAGAATTTCTCAGTGATCGAGCTAAAAACCACTTCAAGGAGAGAGATGAAAGAAAAAATGAGCAAGAAGAACCACAACATGTAATCCACATGATCGTTGGCGGTGTCGACGTCCCGCAAGGAACTGTGTTAACGCACCAAGGTATCGATCACCCGAGAAAAATGACTCGGAGCTATGTGCCCGAGGACACCTTATCATTCTATGACGAGGAAGCAGAAGGCATATCTCAACCGCACAATGACGCCCAGCTAATTTTTATCCTTTTAAATAAAATTCAAGTTAAACGTGTTCTAGTGGATCCAGGTAGCTCAGTAAACATAATCAGATTGAGGGTCGTAGAACAACTCGGCCTACAAGATTAGATTGTACCGACGTCCTGGGTCCTTAAGGGCTTCAATATGGCAAGCGAAACAACAAACGGGGAGATAATCCTACAAGTAAACGTAGCCGGAACCATACAGGACACGAAATTCCATGTCATCGAAGGCCACATGAGGTATAATGCACTCCTCGGGAGACCATGGATACACAACATTAGGGCAGTACCTTCAACTCTTCACCAGATGATGAAGTTCCCAACAGAGGAGGGAGTGAAAACAGTTTATGGAGAGCAACATGCTACAGAGAGATGTTTGCAGTCGAGGAGGTGGTGCCGATACCAGAGCCTTCGACCTCGGAGAAATCGCGTACCAAAGGTAAGCAGGCAGCTAAATAGCAATCATCGCCCCCAGCCTCGACGCAATCGGAGCAACAGGTAATCGAAGACGAAGAAGAGGATTTCCTTACCTCTCGAACCTTCATCGTTCCCGAAGAGTCCGATGCAACCAAATCAATTGTCGAGGAACTGGAGCAGGTCATACTGATCGAATACATGCCCGAGAGAAAGGTATACCTGGGAACAGGATCGACCCCGGGTTCAAACCGGGTCAGTTCCCGGCTAAGCATCGACCCCGGGTTCAAACCGGTAAAGCAAAAAAGGGAGGCCCCGGTCCGAGGTGAAACATGCATTCATAAAGGATGAGGTAACCAAACTTCTTAAAATAGGGTCCATTCGGGAGGTAAAATACCTTGAATGGTTAGCCAACATAGTTGTAGTGCCTAAAAAAGGAAATAAACTTAGGATGTGCGTAGATTACAAGGATTTAAACAAAGCATGTCCGAAAGATTCCTTCTCACTACCCAACATCGATCGTATGATCGATGCCACGGCCGGCCACGAGATCCTAACTTTTCTCGACGCCTACTCCGAGTACAATCAGATTCAGATGAACCCGGAGGACCAGGAAAAGGCTTCGTTTATTACTAAATTTGGAGCTTATTATTATAACGTACTGCCCTTCGGGCTAGAAAATGCGGGAGCTACATGTCAATGCCTAGTCAACAAAATGTTCGAGGAACAAATAGGTAAAACAATGGAAGTTTACATTGATGATATGTTGGTTAAATCCCTGCGCGCAGAGGACCATTTTACTCATTTGCAGGAAACATTCAAAATTTTGAGAAAATACAACATGAAGCTTAACCCGGAGAAATGTGCCTTCGGAGTTGTCTCGGGTAAGTTCCTCGGCTTCATGGTGTCGAATCGAGGTATCGAAGTTAGCCCCGATAAGATCAAGGTCATCGAGGATATTGCGGTCGTGGATAGTGTGAAAGTCGTGCAAAGGCTAACAGGACGAATAGCTGCCCTGTGTCAGTTTATTTCGAGGTCATCAGATCGGAGTCATAGGTTCTTTTCTTTGCTCAAAAAGAAAAAGTATTTTGCGTGGACCCCGGAATGTCAGCAAGCCTTAGAAGAACTGAAGCAATATCTATCGAGCCCGTCTTTGCTTCATACCCCGAAGGTAGATGAAAAACTTTACCTATACTTGGCAGTATCCAAGATAGCGGTAAGCGGTGTACTAGTTCGAGAAGAGCAAGGTATACAGTTCCTTGTTTATTATATGAGTCGAACTTTAGGGGATGCTAAAACTAGATATCCTCACTTAGAAAAATTAGCACTTTCATTGATAAGCGCATCTAGAAAGCTAAAACCATATTTTCAGTCTCATCCCATATGTGTATTAACAACTTACCCCCTTCGAAATATTCTGCATAAGCCCGAGTTATCGGGCCGGTTGGCCAAGTGGGCCGTCGAACTTAGCGGGTACGATATCGAGTATCAATCCCAAACGACCATCAAGTCACAAATCCTAGCTGACTTCGTGGCCGATTTTACGCTGACCCTCGTACCCGAAGTGGAGAAATAGCTCCTGCTAAGATCGGGTACATCATCGGGGGTATGAACCCTTTTCACGGATGGTGCCTCGAATGTGAAAGGGTCCAGGCTTGGCATTGTCTTGAAACCACCTACGGGTGGTACCATTAGACAATATACCAAAATTTCTAGGTTGACTAATAATGAGGCCGAGTGTGAGGCCATGATTGCAGGTCTCGAATTAGCTAAAGGCTTGGGAGCAGAAGTCATTGAAGCCAAGTGCGATTCACTATTGGTGGTAAACCAAGTAAAAAAAAGCTTTGAAGTTCGAGAAGATAGAATGCAACGCTACTTGGATAAGCTACAGGTAACTTTGCACCGTTTCAAGGAGTGGACTTTGGATCATGTTCCTCGAGAACAAAATAGCAAGGCCGATGCACTGGGATCCTCGATTGAGGAAGATGATATCGTCCTGGGAGCATCATCCAGTTATCGAGGTCTGTGATTGAAGAGGGTCATACCGAGATAAATTCAACAAGTTTGACTTGGGACTGGAGGAATAAATATATCGATTATTTGAAAAATGGAAAACTCCCATCAGACCATAAAGAATCGAGGGCCCTACGAACCAAGGCTACTAGGTTTGCGTTAGACGAAGATGGAACATCGTATAGGAGAACATTCGATGGGCCATTGGCGGTATGTTTAGGGACGGGGGACACCGATTATGTTCTACGAGAAATCCACGAAGGTACTTGTGGGAACCACTCCGGCACCGAGTCTTTGGTTCGCGAAGTTATTAGAGCAGGGTATTACTGGGACAGTATGGAAAAAGATACTAAGGAATTTGTCAAAAGATGTGATAAGTGCCAATGGATTGCACTGATGATCCATCAGCCCGGAGAACAACTCCACTCGGTCCTATCCCTGTGACCTTTCATGAAATGGGGAATGGACATAGTCGGCCCTTTACAAACGGCCCCAGGTAAAGCTAAATTATTTTGTTTATGATTGATTATTTTTCTAAGTGGGTGGAAGCATAGGCCTTCGAAAAGGTCAGAGAAAAAAAAGTTATTGACTTTATGTGGGACCACATCATATGCCGGTTCGGTATACCTGCCGAGATCGTATGTGACAATGGAAAACAATTCATCGGCAGCAACGTGACAGAGTTCCTCGAAGCACATAAAATGAAGAAGATCTTATCAACACCATACCATCCAACTGGAAATGGACAGGCCGAGTCAACAAACAAAACTATCATTTAAAACCTGAAAAAAAGGTTGGACGATGCAAAGGGGAAATGGAGAGAAGTTCTACCCGAGGTCCTTTGGGCATATCGAACAATATCGAAGTCTAGCACGGGGGCTAGCCCGTTCTCTTTAGTATATGGCTCCGAGGCCCTCATCCATGTCGAGGTCGGAGAACCCAGCACCAGGTTTTGACATGCATCAGAGGAGTCAAATCACGAGGCTATGAATACTAGCCTCGAGCTATTAGATGAAAAATGAGAAACAGCGCTTGTTCGAATGGCAGCGCAGAAGCAAAGGATCGAAAGATACTACAATAGAAGGATCAACCTTCGACACTTCGATATCGGGGACTTAGTTCTACGAAAAATCACCCTCAATACTCGAGAGCCGAATGAAGGGAAACTGGGCCCGAATTTGGAAGGACCATACCGAGTCCTCGGAGTTGTCGATAAAGGATCTTACAAACTTAGCACAATGGAAGGTGAACAATTGCCAATCAATTGGAACATATCATTACTCAAACAATACTACTGCTAAGGTATGAATGTATCTTCCTTGTTCATTTGAATTTAAAACTAACTCATTGCAGGTGCTCGATCGAAGATATCGAAGGCACCTTTTCACACGAAGGCCCTAGGTTTTAAAGCATATGTTGCACTCTTTTTCCCTTAGATCGGATTTTGTCTCAAATGGGTTTTACCGGCAAGGTTTTTAACGAGGCAACAACTATATGCTACCTAAGGAGAACTAAATAGTATCCAAGGCTTCTTTTCAATCAACCTCCAATACTGGGGGGTATCACCCTCGGAGGTCGTATTTTTGAGGAAAATATTTCATGTCTAAGAGGGCCTCGATAGGAGAACTTTGTAATGGGCCAAACGGTCAGATGAACCGTGTCCATATAGAATAGTCGAGCCCCAACAGCAAAACATGTATGCATGTATCAATTATCTGAAGAAGCATTCTGTTTATATCAAAAACGCTTTGTGTCTCAAAAAAGTTTACTATTATACGAGCTCTACACTTATAATCCTACAGGAAACGGCTAAAGAGCCAAAGCGCGAATGCACCCCCGAAACACTCGGGGTCTGTCATCGACAGTCAGCACATCCGAGTCATTGAAAACTCGGACTCATAAGACCTCAAAGAGGCATCCCCTCGATACAAAGGCCAAGGCCAACATACTCGGGGACTAACCTTTCGAACAAGTTCGAAAGGTTATCGGGAAACAAGTCCAAGAGACATACCCAAAGGCTACGGCCATATTAAAGACTACGGTCATATAAAAAGGCTATGGCCGAAATATACGGCTTCGAGACGTCCGACTTCCGCCATAAATTAAAGGCCTTCAAACATTTTGAAAAAACTGGTTAAATCAGGCTACCCTCGGCAAAAGCAAAGATAAAGGGCTTCGATAAAATAAGCCCTCGAATAATTTAGAGGCTTTGATAACATCAACCTTCGAAAAAACATGTTTACACAAACAAATTACTAATAAGGTTCCGATCCGTCGAACCTTCGAAAAACCCAACGGGTACAAAAAACACATGCTAAGGCATAGATAAATTTTCACTAAGTCTTTTAGCCGAAAAGAGGGAAAAATTATAGCCGCTTTAGAAGCCGAATTGGCCCAACTTAAAGAGCCTAAGGGCCAATATATAAGAGCCTAAGGGCCAACTTAAAAGAGCCTAACGGCCAAAACATGTAGGGTTTGAGACCTCGTTCTCACTCAACTCTGACTCAAGAGTCCCATTATCCCGAGCTCACGCCAAATCAATTCAAGCTTAGCTCGAGGATTAACTAAAACCTTAATAGGTATTATGTTGATCAATAAAAAACCTAAGGGTTTATTATGTTCCGAAGTCTAGTATTCGGAATGATCATTAGAGTTATACAATAAAAATTTTCACAGATGAAGACGAAAAGGAATTCAGCACAAATTGAAGATAAAGCAAAGGGGTTCTTTATATTCATAAGAGATGTTTTACAAAGTATAGTTACAATGCCCATGAGGGGACCTTACACAAAAAAGAAAAAGAGAACCTAATCTATTTCGGGGTTACATCCCCGGAAGCAACATCCTCAGGATTGCACCCTCGGCAGCTCTATCTTCGACAACCTCCTCTTACTCGGGGACACCTTCTTCACTTTCCCCGCCCTCGGAGCCACTCACAGCATCTTCATCGTCAAAAGAAACAAGAAACCTGGCATCGGTTTCCAGCGCCTTTGCTTGGGCTATTTCTTCAGTAAGGTCAACTCCTCGGGCGTGGATTTCTTCGAGAGTCTCCCTCCGAGCCTGGCACTTGGCCAAATCATACTGCGTTTTTCCCGGTCGGAGGCCTCCCTCAGCTCCGCTTGAATAGCCTCGGCTTCCCTTAAGTATACGGCGATGGTTTTATCAGCCGTAGCCTTCGTCTTCTCAACTTCAGCCTTGGCCTGTGCAGCTTCGGCCCGGGCTGTAGCAAGCTCTGCCTCTAACTCCTCAATTTTCTTGGCCTGGGCCAGACTCTTCACTTTAATGCCTCGGAGTTGAGTTTCAACCGAGGTCAATTGGGCTGTAACGGCTTCCTTATCGGCAGTAAGCCGACCCATGTTCTCTTGCCATCGATGACAGTCAGTCTTAACTTGATCAACCTCGCCCCGGAGCTGCCCAATCATCTCCAACTTTTGCTGCAGCTGAGACATCGAAGTTTTAGCCTACGAAGTAAGGCCAAGAAGACCATGCTCTGTTAAAATCATAGTTACCTGCTCATCTAGCTCGGTCTCGTTTTCCCGAGCTTTGGCCAATTCAGCCCGAATGTCCTTAAGCTCCTTCTCCTTTTGGTTACAGAGGAGCCTCAGGGCCTTCTCTTCACCCGAAACCTTCCTGAGCTCGGCCTCACATTGGCTCAGCTCAGCTCTAAACTTGATGATGGCCTATACATGAAATGAAGATATGTCAGTCAAAGGAAGAAAAGAAAAGAAAAAATTACAACAATGAAAGTTAGTATTTACCCGAGAGAGGAGACTTTGAGCCTCTTTGAAGAGGGTGGATGCATCGTTAAGGTCAACAACATCGTCAACCCCGGTGAAACAGTCCCGGAAAGGGTCTTCTTCGAGGACCCTGCTTCGGTCGGGTGTTCGCAGAGCCTGAGCATCCTTTATTGTCTCATCGAAGTAAGATGGTAGAAAAAGTGAGTGACCCATTTTCACGGCCCCGAGCTCCTCACTCGGGGCGGTCTTATTAGCTTCGGCCCTCTCAGCACTTGTCCCCTCCGACATATTTGTTGAAGGAGGAGGTGCGATCTCGAAATTGGGAGACTCGAGGGATTTTCCCGAGTCTTTCTTCAGAGTTCCTTCATCGAGAGGCAAGGTATCAGGTTCGAAGGACTTGGCGGTCTCAACTGGTTTCCTAGTTCGGGGTACCAGTGCTGATTCTTCACCTTCGTTCTCTTCGTCTTCCAGGTGTTGAATGGCCGAATCCAAGTCCACATGAATGAGTCTTCTCCTCGGCTTCCGAGTAGGGGCCGCCTCATCCTGGGCATCTTCGGGCTTCGAAGCCCTCTTTCTTTTGTTGTCTTTCCCCGATTTCGGAATCGGGGACTTGCTCCCTTCCCTAGGCGGGGCTGGCCACATTTCGGAGACATCTCTGATGCCTGCACAAATAAACATGAATGAGATGACATCACCAGTAAAAGAAAGGTATCAAAGCTTGGGAAGAGAACTTACCATGATGCCTTGCCTCCCATTTACCCCTCGATAAATCGTGCCACTTGCACTCATCATACGATGAGGTGGCAGCTAACTTTCGGATCCATTCCTCGAGGTCAGGGATAGCGTGAGGCGTCCAAGCAATAGCTACAGAAAAGATAAAAATACTATAGAACACGGAAGTAGAATATGAAGAAGTATTTGTTAAGAAACTTCACTTACGATTAAAGTTCCATCTCTCCGAGAACGGCATTTTGTCCCTGGGGATGACATCCGAAGTCCTTACTCTGATGAACCGGCTCATCCAGCCTCGATCTTTGTCTTCATTGTTACTAGCAAAAGAGGACTTCTTTGTTCGACGTTGCAGCTTGATGAGCCCTCGAAACAGCTGGGGCCGATACAGCCGAATAAGATGATTGAGGGTAAAGTCCAACCCCTCGGCCTTTTTAAAAAAATAGCGCAGCATGATCACGATGCACCAAAAGGAGGGATGGATCTGGCCGAGGGTGACCTCGTATGTTTTACAGAAGTCGATCACTACCAGATCGAGGGGACCCAGTGTGAAGGGGTAAGTGTAAACACTTAAAACCCCTCTACATGGGTAGTGATTCTTTCCTCGGGACTCGGGATCTGAACCAAGACCTCGTCTCACCAGTCGCAGTCCCTCTTCATGGCTTTGAGGTACTTTTTCAATATCGAACAAATAGATCGAGATACATGTTCACATCGGCCTGGGATATCAGGGGGATTCTCAACATTAAAGTCCTTCTTTATCACAAAGGACAGCGGGTGATTTCGTGAAAGGCCGGCGGCACCACCGGTTTGGCCGACCGGGCAGTAGAAGGAGATGATGCTTTCTCTTTTTGGGGGACTGTTTTGGAAGTTTTAGCCATAGAAGGAGTTCAGGCGGTGGCAAAGTGTGGTGTTTTATGTGATCTTGGCGTTTTTCGGTGATCAGAGTAAAAATAGTGAGAAGAGAAAGAGATGAAGGGGAAAAGATAAAAGTAGTGAGAAGAGAAAGAGATGAAGGGGAAAAGTGAGCAGAACAAATGCAATGAAGAGGTAAAGTTTTTGGTTCAAAGAAGAAACTCCGTATTTATAGATAAAAGACGACGGTTCGGCGGCGCTAGTGGCCTACCATTACTGGCATGCATTTAATATTTTGGGGAAGCGAACCAATGGGACATTTCGGTCACTTTGAGCGCCCACATCACGAGAATGACATCATCATTAGAGACTCCGGAGAATCGAGGTTCAAATCGTTTCTTATCATCTTACTCTAAGAAACGCGGGGACTATCTGTACGGTCGAAATCAGGCACGCCCGATTTCCCGGGCTCAAGGGATCGCCTTAGGTCCGAGTTCGGGTAAGGTCGAGTTCGAGGTCGACGGACCAGACTCGAGCTCGAAGACGGAATGCAATGCGCGAAGGTAGGAGTACGAGGAATACCGAAGCCGAGTACGCTCGACCTCGAAATAATGTCGTTATGGATTTCTAACAGAATGAGCGAGATTCATGCCACGTTGGCGCAAATCCAAGAATAGAATTGTATGATTCCGTACTAGGTGGTTAGACAGTTGTACCAATAATATTCCTTACTGTAAATAGAAATGTACCTTATTTAGGGTTTCCCTATTATATAAAGGGCACCCCAATCATTTGTAACATCATCTAATCATTGGCAAAGAATATACTAGCTTACTTCTTTTGGCTCATTGTTCATCAGAACTGTCTTTCTCTTTAATGTTCTTATATTATTGTTCTTGGTCCATCTCGAGGTCTCTGAGCTCGAGGTCGATACTGCTAAACAACACTGGTTTGATTCACTTATTTCTATCATTTCTACTTCATATTATTAATTGGTTTTGAATTAAATCACGTATCTTTAACCACAAATCAAATTTAATTGTTACTTGTATTTTCGAGGTAAACAGTTAAATATTCCATGTGTAAATAAAAGAGATAGGTTTATAAAAATAAAAACAAGTTTGTAAGGACCCACAAAATTATTTGACCCGCTTGATCTTGGAGTTCTTTGATATCAGTCTTTGAATTCTCAGGTTTCTAAAAAAAAATTCTGTTTTTTCCGAGTAGGATGATAAATTGTGTTGCAGAACCCTAATAATGCATGTCACGGTAAACACGCTTGCATGTAACTGTACAAGTGACTAATAGTAACATTTTATAGTTATACATAAACTTAATTTGCATGTGGCTTTTATGGCTTCCGCAAGAATCGTTAATATATTCTTTATTAGAAGCTAGCTTGTACTACAGTGGTGTCTAGACTAGCTTGTATATCGGTCAATATGTATATCTATTATCCACCAACACGTATAATCGAGTAATAAACTATGATGGTTAATCACTTAATCTCACAGATGATCATCTAACCTTTCTGAAAATGTCTTCGAAGTCATTAAATTAATTTTTCTAATAGTAAAATTGCGAGGTAAGCATATAATTTTCACATTTACTCCTAAACGCAGGTGAATGAATTTTTCAATACCTGCGTAATTCCAAGGATGCTACCAAGAACGAAAAATATCTTCGACTCTGGTGACACCATGAGGAATTTATAGATTACGCTTTTTATTCAAGCGGATGTGAGGAGTATTTCATCATTAAATTTATCTGAAAGTAAGTAAAAAAACTCTCTCTTTTAGCTTCGGTTCGTATTTTAACCAAGATTTCGTAGAGTAGGTTTAGTTAGAAGCAGTGCTTGTGCTGTTTATTCTCTTTCAAATGAGTGTAAGAGGATCATTTTTACGCTGTGTTTAGTAACCTTTTAATATTGGTTATTATCACTACCTATAACTTATAAGTGTCCAGCTAAGTAACTGCTTTGTCTTTGAGTGCTTTGTTCATCTGAGACAGTGCATTTATTATGTATTGAAATAGTTTATAATAATGTCTCGACTCTAACCTAGACTAGACAAAAAATGGATAACCTAGTCTGAAGATATTTTGGTGGGAAGAACAATGGAGAAGCAAATCAATGTAGAATACAGGAAATGCTTTTCGCCTAGCAAAAACTTAGCTAAACGAAAAGAAATTTGTCAAATCCAAAACCCTAGAAAAAAATATGTTTTTAATATAAAAATAGTGTTTGGCCGGTGCACATATATGGATTAATCTCCGGGATACGTGTTAGTTCTCATCAACAAGATATAAAGTAACTTTATTCATCAAATCATGCGCATGTGAGAAGAAGTCATCTACCCCCTTCCTTCCAAAAGGAATGATATTATTTCTGAAACTTGCAGATAATGTAAATTAAACTTCTTATTTTACCTTTCATTAGAAGATTATAATCATACAAATGTAACAATATATTTAAGACTATAAAATTTTATAGCAACACTTATATGACATATTTAAGATCATAAATTTCAAAAGCTTTTATTTTTTAATCTCCGTGCAAGCCAAATTTGAACTTGATCTTCTAGAACATTTCTCACTTCGTTGACCAGACCATACCTTTGGTGCCAAGAAAGATTTTACTTAAGTCTCTCTTGCCTCCTACAATGTTATATGTAGTTTTTAATTAAAATAAAAAGTTACTTATGTGTAAATGACAAGGTTTTTTAATCTATATTAGGTTGCAAAATTTCTCCGATAATTTAGTGGTGACATATGTATGAAGTATGTATAATATAAATTGCGCCTCATACCTTATGCATGGAATCTGATACGTGTACCTATGTTCCTATTTTATTTTTAAACCATGTATAGGAATGATATATTTCTTCTAAACAAGTTTAAAATATACGTACTAATCCCAACTTAAAAGAGTTCTATGTTATAATGGCGTATCGGGTGCATCTCTACAAAGTTGGGTCCCTCTTGCTATATTTTCCTTCTTTTTATTAAGACTCAAATCTTATGTTTTTTTTTTCTTTTTTTTTCTTTGCCTAAAATTCGGCCCAACCATGAGGGATGTTCCATCTATTCATAATAATGCATTCATCTTGTTATGGTATAGTGAAAATAAGTAATAGATGACACAATATTCTCAACCTTCAATATTCATTTACTGTATGGGGTAAAATTGGTTAGCGACAGTTGGATGAATGACAAGATGACACGTGGAATTGAAGACAGATAAGATATAAGTCAACAAATAGTTGGTACCGGATACAATTATGTGACCAGTGCTGAATAAGTTCCGAAGACATTGGAACCGAGAACAAAGATTTGAAAGGATGATATCGATTAGAAAGAGCAGCATTCAATGAGTCGTTACAGAGAATCTCAGTATTAGTGTTTGACTGTTATGAAACCATCAATAGGGATTTTATTCTCATTCAAGAAGAGCTTGATTTGGGAATCTTGTCACCTTGAATAGAGCGATAAAAAGAAAATTTGTATCCATAGTTGGACATGAAAAGTCATTTATACTCAAAGGCTAAAATTTGCTCTTACTTTATAATATTATCCTCTATCTTTTGCTCTTAACTATGTTCTTATCACTGCTACCGGAAAAGCTAGATCCAACTTGTATTTTCTTCAATTTATTTTAATAATCTTATTTCTGTTCTTATTATTTTTATATTCTTGGGTCTAATTAATTCACGTGTCTATAAACCACGTTACAAATTCAACTGTACCATTTGATGGGTAAACAGTTTGGCGCTCACCGTAGGGTATAAACAATTGTATAATTATTTTGATCCATTCAACTATTACTAACAAAGTTTGATTCTTTCTATTAGCAAAAAAACCAGATATGGCTTCTAACAATGTGAACAATTCCATTAATGTTGGATCGCACAACGAGCGTGAGGATATGTTCCAACGTGATGATTTAACTAGTGAAACTTGCAATAAGGGAGATGAAACAACTCCTATTCGTGGAGAACAAAATCCTCGGCATGTGAGAAGCCCAACTCTTCATGATGCAGATGATGAGCATGTTCTTAAAACGGTCAATATCTTGAGAGAGCAACAAAGGAAAATTATGAAGCATCTCTCAAGGCAAGATCGGGTGACGATAGAATTGAAGAAGGCACTTTCGGTTGCTTCCAATAATCCCAATAGAGGAGTTCAGATTCCTCCCAGCGTACCTGCAAATTAAATAGTTCAGAGGACCGGTAAGGATGCTCCATGGGAGGGGTTTGGCTTTAATGAAAATGAGGCAGGTGGTTCAGGTAGTGGATCTGTTACGACCCGAAATCTCAACTATCGGGTCGTGATGGCGCCTAACATCCACTTGCTAGGAAAGCCAACCTTCGCTAGGTACTTAATCAGTTTTAACAATTTGTAATAGAGTGATGAGAATTAACGATTCATAAACTCAAAGATGAACACAATATTAATATAAATAAGGTGGTACTAAATTACTCCCAGAAATACAGAGTCACAAGTACATGAGCAACTAGAATACTACAAATACGGTCTGAAATAGAGTACAACTGTCTGAAAACATGATAGAAAGGGACTTCAAGGACTGCGAATGTCGGGCAGCTCTACCTCATGTCTCTAGTGGCAGTCGAATCTGAGCAATCTCTGCTACGTGCCGCTAGGATCAATACCGGGATCTGCACAAGAAGTATAGATGTGTAGCTGACCTCATGTACTCTGTAAGTGTCGAGCCTAACCTCGACGAAGCAGTGACGAGGCTATGGCAAGACACTCACAATAAACTTGTATAAACAACAATAATAGGAAACAAGAATAGAAATAAAGCAGTAAACTCATATAAACGGACCCGAAGGTCAACTAGTGATTGATAAACAGAATACCGAAGTATCGAACCGTAGTTAATAAATACCGAACCGAAGTACCGAACGCGCACCCCTATCAACTACCATAGGCAGCTTTTCATAACTTTTCACAACGCGCCAAAATGTGCTCGGGTCACCCCGAACCCCAACAAATAGTGCGTACAAGTCCAAAAATATCATATGAACCTACCGGAATCTTCAAAACACTGATCTCAAGTCGTTTAACAAGAATGTTGACTCTTGTCAACTCAAGTTCCATTTTAAACCTAAAATCACTTTTTCTTCAAAATTTTACGTAAAAACTTTCCGAAAAATGACACGGACCATGCACACAAATCAAGAAATATCAAATTAAGCTAATATAGGTCTCAAAACACAGAAATAAATGCTAATACTCAAAATGACCTATTGGATCGTCACATTTTACACCTCTAAAAGAAACGTATGTCCTTAAACGGATATAGAAAAGTACCCGGACTGGTAAAAAAGTGGGGGTAACTACTTCACATATCGGACTCGGATTCCCACGTAGCCTCCTCAATCGGATGACCCCTCTATTGCACTTTCACAGAAGGAAAACTCTTGGATCTCAAATTACGAACTCGCTAGTCTAGAATAGACATCGGCTCTTCCTCATAGGTCAGATTTTCATCAAGTTGCACAATGCTGAAGTCCAAAACATGTGAGATGTTCTCGTGGTACTTCTAAAGCATGGAAACGTGAAATACCGGACGTAGCCCTTCTAGTATAGGCAATGCAAGCCTATAAGCAACCTCCCCAACTCTCTCCAAGATCTCAAATGGGCCAATAAATCTCGAGCTAACTTCCCCTTCTTCCCAAACCGCATCACGCGCTTCATAGGTGAAACTCGAAGGAGAAACTTCTCACCCACCATGTAAGCTACATCTCAAACCTTCCGGTCTGCATAACTCTTCTACCTGGACTGAGCTGTACAAAGTCGTTCCTGAATCACCTTAACCTTTTCCATAGCATCACAGACCAAATCAGTACCCAACAATCTAGCCTTTTCGGGCTCAAACCAACCAATTGATGAATGGTATCACCTCCCGTATAAGGCCTCGTATGGAGCCATCTGGATGCTTGACTGATAGCTATTGTTGTAGGTGAACTCTGTAAAAGGTAAGAACTGGTCCCATGAACCTCTAAAATCCATAACACAAGCTCATAATATGTCCTCCAAGCTCTAAATAGTGTGCTCGGACTACCCGTCCATTTGAGGATGAAATGCGGTACTCATCTGGAACCGCGTGCCCGACTCACACTGCACGGCTCTCCAAATATGCGATGTGAACTGCGTGGCTCGGCCAGAAATGATGAGAATGGGCACGTTGTGCATGCGGATAATCTCCTAGATGTAAATCTGAGCAAACCACTCCAAAGAATAGAGAGTCGCCACCGGAATGAAGTGTGCGGACTTAGTGAATTGGTCCATAATAACCCAGATTGTGTCATACTTCCTCAAGGTCCGTGGTAACCCTACCATAAAATCTAAAGTGATGTGCTCCCACTTCCACTCGTGTATCTCCAGTCATTGAATAAATCCACCCGGTTTCTGATGCTCATACTTCACATATTGACAATTCAAACACCGAGATACATAAGCAATAATGTCTTTCTTCATCCTTCGCCACCAATAGTGTTGTTTCAAGTCACGATACATATTTGTGACACCTGGGTGAATGGAATAGCGCGAATTACGGGCCTTCTCAAGGATCAACTCTCTCAACCCGAAATCCCAATTATAGTCTTGTGATGTCGCCTAACATTCACTTGCTAGGAAAGCCAACATTAGCTAGGTACTTAACCACTTTTAACAATTTATAACAGAGCGATGATAACTAATAATTGATAAACTCATAAATGAACACGGTATTAATATAAATAATGCGGTACTAAACTACTCCTAAAAATCCATGGTCACAAGTACATGAGCTACTAGAACACTACAAATACGGTCTGAAAAAAGTACAACATTGTGAAATTAGATAAACAGTAAAACATGATAGAAGGGGACTTCAGGGACTGCGGAAGTCTGACAGTTCTACCTCAACTCTCCAGTGGCAGTCGAATCCGAACAGTCTCCGCTACGCGGCGATAGGACCAACACCGGGATCTGTACAAGAAGTTCAGAAGTATAGTATGAGTACAACCGACCTCATGTACTCTGTAAGTGTCGAGCCTATCCTCGATCAATTAGTGACAAGGCTTTGGCAAAACACTCACAATAAACCTACACAAATAATAATAATAGGAAACAAGGATAGAAATAAAGTAGTAAACGCATATAAATAGACCCAAAGTTCAACTACCATAGTGTACCAGAATAACATGATCTCAAACCTCATATCACAATACCAAGAATAAACTCTACAACCACAAACAACTACAATACATCAACTCTCTTGCGGCGTGCAACCCGATCCCAACACTTAACACAACAATTATTGTGGCATGCAACCCGATCCTAATATTTAACACAATGGCTGTAGCAGCGTGCAACCCGATCCCAATATGAATTTATTTCAATACCATTGCGCTGCGCAACTCGTTCCCAATATAAACTCCTTAACAGAAAAACTTAACACAACTAGTACAAAATCTCAACACAAAAGGGGAAGTGAAACGAGCGTAACATTTAAGAACTACCAGTACAAATAGAGAACAGCCAATACGTCATGATCCAAAACCTTAGCAATTCATTAATACCGGAATAACTGAATGGTTCACATAAACGGAATAACCTGATAAATTGCATCAACTAATATAAGGACAATTAAAGAAAGCAAAACTTGAGACAATGAAAATATTCAATTAATGCAAGTAGGAACATGTAGATGGTAATCAGATATTGAGTGAAAAATGAACAGATAGAAACAAGTAGCAATTAAATAGTAGATAACAAGTAAAGCATGGATGACAAGTAAGAACATCTATCAATTAAAACATGTAACAAGAGCTAACATGGAATAAATGAAGACATAGAAGTAAATAGCAAAATCCCCCATACTTTAATCCCATGGCGGCGCATATACACTCGTCACATCGCATATATTCTATTTTCCCACATAATTCACTTAACAATAAAACCAAAAAATCCTCATTCCCTCAAGTCAACGTTAGACACGACACTTACCTCACTCGCAACCAAATCAATCAGCCAACTACGGCCTTGTCTTTGGAATAAGCCTCCAAACCAACAGAATCTAGACAATAATCGATCAAACAATTCAAATAAGCTTTAGAAACTACCCACAAAGGAAAATGGTTCAATTATTGAAGAAATTGAAAAAGTCAACAAAAGTCAACCTCGGGCCCACTTGGTCAAAATTCGAGATCCAGACCAAACTCCGATTACCCATTCACCCCCGAGATCGGTTATGTAATTTGTTTCGAAATCCAACCTCAATTTGAGGTCTAAATATCAATTTTGCAAAATCCCTAATCTACCCAAATCCCTAATTTCTATCATGGAAATCCTAGAGTTGATGTTAAAAACTCATAAAAAGTAATGGGGAATTGAAAGAAAGTGGATTAGAGTTACTTACCAATGATTTTAGGAAGAAAAGCTCCCAAGAAAATCGCCTCTAGAGTGTTTATAGTTGAGAAATGGTGTAAAATGAGCTAAGTCTTGCTTTTCCTATCTTTTACCCAATTACAGGTATTGCATTTATGAACAATTGTTTGTAAATGCGAACTCCACATATGCGACACACTTATTGCAAATGCGATCAGTACATCTGACGGCCAGTGATCGCAAATGCGACCAAAATCTCGCATATGCGAACAACCCACCCTAGATGCGAAGCTACACCAATTCTACACTTCATCACAAATGCGATGCCCTTGTCGCAAAAGCGCATACAGTGGACTTTGCAAATGTGACTTACTCTTCGTAAATGCGAAGACCCAGCCCCCAGCCCATGCTCACAACTGCGATCTCTTGACCACAAAATCAAAGCTCGAATTTGCGAGCCATACGTCAAAAATGCGAGAACTGCGTCTGAATACCAGAACTAGAAAGGCACTAGCAGTTCAATTATCAACCAAATTCATCTGTAAGACATCCGAAACTCACTCGACCCCCTCGATTTCCAAACAAACATGAACACAAGTGTAATAACATCATATAAACGTGCTCGCTACCTCAAATCATAAAAATGTCATCAAATAACATGATTCGATCATCAAAACTCATGGTTTTCAACTTGAAAACTCATTTTCACAATTTTTCACATAACGCGCCAAAATGCGCTCGGGTCACCCTGGACCCCAACCAAAAGTATGTACAAGTCCAAAAACATCATACGAACCTACCGAAATCATGAAATTACCGACTCGAGGTCGTTTACCAAGAAAGTTGACTGTACTCAATTCAAGTTCCATTTTAAGCTTAAAATCACTTTTTCTAAAATTTTAAGTAAGACCTTTCTGAAAAAATGACACGGACCACGCACACAAATCAAGAAACATCTAATGAAGCTAATAGAGGTCTCAGAACACGGAAATAAAGGCTAGTACTGAAAACAACCTATCAGATCATCACATCTCCACCTTTAAAAATAAATTCTATCCTTAAACGGACATGGAAAAGTACCTGGAATGGTAAAAAGGTGGGGGTTACTACTCTGCATGTCGGACTCGGACTCCTACGTAGCCTCCTCAATCAGATGACCCCTACATTGCACTTTCATAGAAGGAAAACTCTTGGATCTCAACTTACGAACTTGCTGGTCTAGAATAGCCACCGCCTCTTCCTCATAGGTCAGATTTTCATCAAACAGCACCGTGTTGAAGTCCAAACCACGCAATTTGTTCTCATTGTACTTCCGAAGCATGAAAACGTGAAATGCCAAATGTACCCCTGCTAGGCTAGGCAGCAATGCAAGCATGTAAGCAACTTCCCTGACTCTCTCCAAGATCTCAACAGACCAATAAACCTCTGGCTCAACTTGACCTTCTTCTCAAACTGCATCACGCCTTTCATAGGCGACACTCACAGAAGAACCTTCTCACCCACCATGTAAGCTAGATCTCGAACCTCTTGACTGAGTTGTAAGTCATTCTTGAATCACCTTAACCTTTTCCATAGCATCGCGGACCAAATCAATGCCCAAAAATCTAGCCTCTAAGGGCTCAGACCAACCAATTGGTGAACGGCATAGCCTCCCACAAAAGGCCTCGTACGAAGTTATCTTGATGCTCGACTGAGAGTTGTTGTTGTACGAGAAATCTACTCAAGGTAAGAACTGGTTCCATGAGCCTCCAAAATCCAGAACCATAGTACGTAACAAGTCGTCCAGGATCTAAATATTGTGATCGGATTACCCATCCATCTAAGGATGAAATGCGATATTCAGCTTGACCCGCGTGCCTAACTCACGTTGCACGACTCTCCAAAAATGTAAGGTGAACTGCGTGCCTCAATTAGAAATGATGGAAATGGGAACGCCGTGCAGGTGGATAATCTCCTGAATGTAAATCTAAGCCAACCGCTTTGAAGAGTAGGAAGTCGCCATCGGAATGAAGTGTGCGGACTTAGTAATCTTTCCACAATAACCTAGACTACGTCATATTTCCTCAAGGTCTGTGCTGAGCCTACCATAAAATCCATTGTGATGCGCTCCCACTTCCACTCTGGTATCTCCAATATTTGAATCTATCCACCCGGTTTTTGATTTTCATATTTCACCTGTTGACAATTCAAACACTAAGATAAATAAGCAACAATGTCTTTCTTCATCCTTCGCCACCAATATTGTTGTTTCAGGTCACGGTACATCTTCGTGACACCTGGGTGAATGGAATAGCATGAACTATGGGCCTTAAACACAAATCCGGTCCTGAAGCTGCATAACACCATCATCACCAATCACAACCTCCTTAGCACCACCCCGTTTCACTGTATCCTTTAACACCAACAAGTGAGGATCATCAAACTAGAGAGCCTTAATATGCTCCAACAACAAAGACTATGCCACAACACACGCAAGAACTCATATAGGCTCTAAAACATCCAATCTCACAAATTGGTGGCCAAGGCCTAAACATCCATAACTAGAAGCCTCCCCACTACCAGTAAATATGCCAAACTACACATGTTCTCTACCTTCCTGCTCAATGCATCGGCCACTACATTGTCCTTCCCCAGATGATATAATATGGTCATGTCATAGTCATTCAATAACTCTAACCATCTTCGCTGTCGCAAATTAAGGTCTTTCTGCTAGAACAAGTTATTGAGACTTCGATGGTTGGTATCGACCTAACATGGAATGTCGTATAGATAGTGCCTCCAAATCTTAAACGCGTGAGCAATGGCTGCCAACTGTAAGTCATGCACGGGGTAATTCTTCTCATGAACCTTCAACTGCCGAGATGCGTAGGCAATGACCCTGTCGTCCTGCATCAATACCGCGCCAAGACCAATTTGTGATGCATCACAATACACTCTGTAGGATCCCAAAACTACAGGGAACACCAACACTGGGCTGTAGTTAATGTAGTCTTGAGCTTTTGAAAGCTCAACTCACACTCGTTGGACCATCTAAAAAGAGCACCCTTCTGGTTCAACTTGGTCAATGGGTTTGAGATAATTAAAAGTCCATCCACGAACTGACGATAATAACCTGCCAAACCCAAAAATCTCTGAATCTCTGTAGCTGAAGTAGGTCTAGGTTAGTTTTGAACTGCCTCAATCTTCTTGGGATCCACCATAATGTCCTAGGAAGATAAAACATGGCCCAAAAAGGCAACCGAGTCCAACCAAAACTCACACTTTTAAAACTCGGCTTATAATTGATGATCCCTCAGTGTCGTAAGTACTATCCGCAAATGATGCTCATGCTCCTCTCGACTGCGGGAGTAAACCAAAATATCATCAATCAATCATAAACGAATCCATAAAGGCTTCTGGGGCATTAGTCAAGCCGATAACATCACTAATAACTTGTAGTGACCATACCAAGTCCAAAAAGCTGTCTTAAGGACATTTGATGCGCTAATATTCAACTGATGGTAGCCAGATATCAAATCAATCTTCAAAAACTCCTTGTAACCCTGGAGTTGATCAAATAAGTCACCAATCCTTGGCAATGAATACTTGTTCTTGATAGTAACTTTGTTGAACTAACGATAATCTATACATATCCTCATCGTCCCATCCTTTTTTTCACAAATAACACAGGTGCACCCTAAGGCGAGACACTAGGTCAAACGAATCCATTATCAAGAAAATCATGCATCTGCTCCTTCAATACATCTAACTCAACTAGGACCAGACGGTATGGTGTGGTATAAATAGGCTCAGTGCCTGGAACCAAGTCAATGCAAAAGTCAATATCCTTATCGGGTGGAATCCCCGAAAAATCTATAGAAAACATCTCAGGGAACTCGTAGACAACTAAAATCCATTACATAAACCTCCGCACTAGGATCACGGATATAGGCCAAATATGCAGACACCCCTTCTCGACCATATGCGGAGTTTTCACATAAGAAACGACCCTACTAGTAGAATGGATAAGGGTCCCTCTCCACTCCAATTAAGGCAAACCCGGCATGGCTAATGTCACAGTTTGGAATGAAAGTAAAAAATAGCATTATAATGTGACAATCAATCCATGTAGAGGTCCCTTAGATATCTCACCGGGCTTCTTGGGAAGGCCAACTACTAAGTCTTGAATCTATCGCATTTCTTCAGTGAGTATAGCAAATGGTCCTACTGTAGAAGATGATATGTGGCTACCCTAGTTGTTATAAGAAAATGATTCCAACTTCCTCTTTTTGCTTTTCATGGCACTACTCTCTCGTATTTTCTTCAATGGAGCAATAGGCTTCACTAGATCTATCCAATTGTCTTCAGGATCCTCCTCAATCCCTACAATCTAGCACAGCTCAATGATGAGAGATGGGAACACCAGTGATTGACTATCATGCTTCAGATAATCCCTCAGCTCACTGATTAAAATCTCACCAACATTGAGCCAGATATCATCAAGAATGGAGGTGATCATTTGAGCTCTCAATATTGGTACATTCCATGTATTCCCTGCAGGAGCGATGCGACTGCATATGATGGCTGGCCATATCTTTGCTCTGGAAATAAATTCTTTGGATGTGATTCCTCTCTTTTTAGCCGCCCATGGTACATCTGTACCCGAAAACAATTTGGAGACCAACCACTCGCCTGAGGAACAATCCTTAGCACGAAATGGCGTCATTCATAATCCCGCAGGTTGTAGATTCGATTCACAGCTTCAACTCCAAAATTCACCATCTTGCCCTGTATCCTCATGATTGGATTATTTAACTTGATGGCTGGGAGATTTGCATAGAATTCCCTCACCCATTGTTCATTTGCTTTGCAAGGTTGAGGGACAAAACAGGTACATCATATGGCCTCAAACCTCTTATAGGACTTGGGAAGACGTTGGGGACCTTTTCCATTATCATACCACTTTCTAGAAGAAACTTCTTCAAAATAAATTCGGCATAGTATCGTTGCTGGCATTCCAATGACAAGAACCGGTGTTGGTCATAGTGCTCCCTAATTTCCAAAGGGTTTTCATGCACAGATTTGGCGGAGTTAGAGCTCATTTTTAGCTTATGGTACCTAAACAAATTATTATAGTGAAAAATTGATATGGGTATGAAATACATAACAAAATGAGTCAATATGCTAAGAAAATGATTGGAAAGTCGAAACCCAGCCTAAGAATAAATTTTAGACTTTTTAAGTTCAGCAGTTAGGCCTCTAATGTTGCAATTGTGACATCTTCTTTGCGAGTGCGAAGAAAGCAGAGATGCCAAAAATTGCAACTGCGATCTAGTCTTCGCAAATGCGAAGGTTTCCAGATTTGTTGATGTTCACAATTGTGATTCCTCTTCACAAATGTGAAGCTCGCAAATGCAAAAAGGTCATCGCAATTGCGAAGCCATCATCCCCAGCAGCCCTTAAACTCAGAATAGTTTCAACTCTAAAAATTCCAAACAAAGGCATACTTTTAGAGAACCCAATCATATTTTAGGCACAAAAACATGCAATAGACTTCACACACAACCACGAATTGAAAAAATTTCATGGATTCGGCCAAGAATCTCATTCGGGCCTTTCATCGAACACATTACAAACACATGGAATTACTCACATTTTAACAAGGTTATGGGTACACAGACTTCCCCATTTTCAAGAAAAGAAAGAAGCCCACACTCTCAACCAACCTCACACTAAAATCAACACAAGATTTGAGTTCAATTTGAAGAATTTCGCATAAAAAAAAAGCTTCAACTATAACCCTAGATTTGAGAGATTAGGGGAGAAGAAGAAGAAGATGATGAATTACAAATCATAAAGAGCACAAAGATTAAGCGTTCATACCATGATGCTTGCAAAGGAACTTGAGAGCCTCAAAATTTTTTGAACTTTTGTTAAATGTGCAGCAAAACCCCCGTTTAAGACCCTCAGAGGTCACCATTGCGACTCCCTACTCGCAATTGTAAATGACAAAAATCAGCACAGGTCACAATTGCGACCAGATCTGCAGTTTTGCAATGGGCCCTCAGTTTGCAAATGCGAACCTGTGTTTGCAAATGCGATACGTGAGGCATAGACCTAACTTTTCCTCATTGCTCAATCTCCTTACTTTTTGTCACAAACACTTCCAAACTTCCTGAAACTTAGTATATTGATAAAAAATAATTGCATAAACTATTCTTAAAAGAAAAATTGAAAAACAAAATGAAAATTTCAAAAATTACGAAAAATTTGAATAACGATGGGTTGCCTCCACGTCATGGCATGACACGAATCAACTTTAGCTCTTTTATCTCTACTTGAAAGATATAAATTAGGCACAATCAAGCTTATGACCACGAGCACTGGGGGTGGTAAATAGATGATCAAGTCAAACTTCAAGTTCTTCATGTTGCATTTCTTGGCTTTCAATTGAGGCATGTCATTTTTTTGTCTTTTGCCTACAAATCTTAAAATGTACGGCTCTTGCCTTTTGTCTTCGCAATCCCTCATTGATTCGTGTAGTTCAATTTCTGTATCACCACACAACTCCAATGTTGATAAATGCTTGGAAAGTGACATCAAGCCTTCACATTGCAATAGTTTTGGATTTTGACATCCTCTTTATCCCGGAACTAGAGTCAATTTCAACCATCTTTTCCATTACGCATGTTGACTCTAATTCCAATTTTTTCTTGGCATCACCAACAAGCATGTAGTTGGTTGGCGGATGTTCAATTCTTGATTCATGCTCCAAACTATTTTGGAGACTATTTTCTAAGATATCTTCTATGACTTTTGCTCCTTTCTTGTTTCTTAAAGTAGGTAACTTCATCATGAGTTTAAACTCTGCGGTTTGCCCATGCTCATTTTCTCCCACGTCCAAATCCCTATATATGTCAAAATCAAAAGTAAAATCGTCATAGTGGGGGTTCAGGGAAGGGAAGAACAAACAAGCACAATTACCCAAATGGCCATTTTGACGACCACACCTATCACATATACTCCACTTATGGGTTTGAGATTGTGTGCACAATCTGCCCCCAAGAGAATTTAAATAATTTTGCCACGAGTGTGGTCCTCCACAATAAGGACAAGAATCATCAAAGTATGAGCAACTACCATCGGACCAATTTTTCTTATATAATGCCATTTTCAAGAACTAACAAAACAAATAAAAAGTCAAACAAGAAAATAAACAAAGATAAGAAAAATAACTACACAAATATTCACAAGTTTAGACCAAAGCACTTACGTTTACCTCTAAAATAACCTAAATGTGCCAAAATTATTCCCCGGTAGTGGCGCCAATTTTATGATGTCCAAATCCACACCTCAAAGAGTAAGAGAACACATTCGCATGCAATATAATATACCCAACTATGAGTCGGGATCGAATCCCATAAATAAATAATATATAGGCGATTAGGCAAGTAAGAGAATTATCGCTTATTATGCTAAGCTAAACACTAACAAGGGTTTTTGAGAAAATATTTAAGTCTAAATGCAAAAATATAAACTATCCTAGAAAGCAAGTAAAATGATCAATGGCAACAAGTATAGATACATGGCGAATTACACTCAATTAACGATCTAATGTATTTCACGATTTGATAAATATGAGCGAGTTTATATTAATTACCCCGAAAAATAATTCTATATTAGCTTCTTCCAAATACTAAAAAGACTTCCTAATTGAATTATTCCTAAAACAATTAAGTGATTAAGAGCACCCGAATATGACTACAAGTAGTTCTATCATATCCCTATGTAGAATCTTTAAAGTGAGGGTTAGCGCTTCAAGTTCTTATTAATTAATCTTTTTGAAACCTAAATTACCTTTTTCAAGATTAATTCAAAGTTAATGGCAAGACCTAGGGTTAGCTAATCCCTTTGGAAATATAAAAGAACAAATAATCAAAGAAACAATTAAATCACTTCAATATTAACAAAAAAACATTCAATACATAAGCACAACAAGATATTTAATCCAAACTTTAATAATGAATATTCCCATAAACAATATTCAAATATTGAAATAAATCTTACACACTTAGATATTCAATATAAATCAAGAAATGAAGAAATGAAGAAATGAGTAAAAATGGGTAAGAAATTCTCATCCAAGTCTTCAAATCATCAAGTCCCAAGTGTGTGCACAAGACCCTAGCTCCATGCTTGTTTCACTTAGTCAAGAAGACCAAAAATCAGCCAAAGATATGTTCCAGATGAATTAGGTTGTGTATTAAATGGTTTGGGGAAAAAATGTGAATTTCCAAAACTCCCCAGAACTAAAGCACGATCTTCGCATTTGCGAATAAAGGTTTGCATTTGTGAACATAGAATCTACTGTTGACCATCGCAATAATGACCAATGATATTTCACAAACCTTTTGCAATTACCAATAAAGGGGTCGCATTTGCGAAAGTTGACTGTCTGGTTCACTTCGCATTTGTGATCTCTGCTTTCCTTACTTGGCTTCACAATTGCGGTCCATGATTTTGCATTTTTGAATATTGACTGCCATGGTTGGCTTCGCATTTGCGAGCACCTACTCGCATTTGTGACATCTGAGGCCAATTTCTAGATTTTTGCATTGAGCTCTTTTTTGACTTGTTTTCACTTGATTTCAAACTCGATCACTTCTAAATCACGTAAACTTGTAAAATAGAAATAACCGACATTGAATACACTAATTTATCAAGCAAACATAGAATTAACGAAGAGATAAGTTGTAAAAATACAAAGTTATCACTGTCGATAGAAGATCATATCATGGTCGGAATAGCAAAGCTTTACATGAGAAGGAACCATCGGGATATCGAGATTCATCGTACCACCACTTTTCCTATTATAACTTTAATATCATCTTAGTATAACTGGTGTTCTCTATGAGGAACATTAAGGAGGCTAGGTTTTCGAAACTGATTCGATTGGATCCTAGTCAAAGGGATCCTAATATATGGTGTGAGTCCCATGGAACGTATGGTCACAGGATTGGGGACTGTCGACGCCTTCGTATAGAGGTTGCAGCGTGACTGAATAATGATCACCTTAGAGAATTAATAAGGGATCGGACCAAAAGTAGTTATGGGAAAAATCGAGACGTTAGGGAGCCAGCTGAACCGACTGTAGGGTCACCTCGCTTGACGATTAACATGATATTTAGTGGCAACAAAGTGAATGGGGTGACATTTTCAGCAGTAAAGAAGACGAAGAGATCAGTAATTCATGGCAAGAGGATCCGAAAAGCTTCAGAAGATGATGACATCACCTTCACGGAAGAGGATATTGATGGCCTTCTTCTACTGCACAACGATGCTCTGGTAATATCTCTTAAAGTCTTAGATTTTAAAATTAAATGTGTGTCGATTGATCCAGGTAGTTCAGCCAATATCATACAATGGAGAGCTTTGGAGCAAGCAAAGTTAACTGGAAACATAGTTCCAGCAACAAAGGTTCTGGTCGGGTTCAACCTAACAAGTGTAACGACCTAGTGCGAGATTCTACTGCACACACAAGCTGAAGGCGTAATGAATACCACTTTGTTCGAAGTGGTAGATGGCGACATGGGATAAAACGTGATCCTTGGAAGGCCATAGATACATGAAATAAAGGATATATCGTCAACTTATCATCAACTGCTGAAGTTTCTCACACCGGAAGGGGTCAAACAGATTAGAGGAGATCAACCAGTTGCAAGAGAAATGAATGCATTTACCTTGTCCAGTAGTAAGGGCAAAGAAACCATCAAATAGCAACTACAGGAGTTGGTGCCTTCTTCCACCCCGATTGAAGATAATGGAGAAGAGGAGTCAACGAATTTCTATCAGGTAACGAGGTCTTTTCAGGTACCAGATGAAACAGAAACGACCGCAGAGGAGCTCGAACAAGTTTCCTTATTCACAGAGTTTTTAGAATGGAAATTCCATGTAGGAACATGGTTGAGCCCCGAACAAATATTAACATTTATTGATTTTATTAAAGTTAACGTCGATTGTTTTGCATGGTCACATTTAGATATGCCAGGTATTCCATTGAAAGTGGTTGTTCACAAGGTGAGTTTAGACCCTAACTTCCCTCTAGTAAGGCAGAAGAAACGGCCGATAGCAGAGGTCAGAAATAGGTTTTTCAAAGAAAAGGTAACCCGGTTTATGAATATAGGTTAAATTCGAGATGTAAATTATCTCGACTAGCTAGCTAATTTAGTAGTAGTACCTATATAGAATAATAAATTTAGAATGTGTATAGATTATAAAGATTTGAATAAGGCATGCCCTAATGACTCTTTCCCGTTGCCAAACATTAATATCGATGTTACGGCCGGGCGTGAGTTAATAAGCTTTATTGACGCATACTCTGGTATAATCAAATAAGGATGCACCCGGAAGATCAAGAAAAAATCTTGTTTATCACAAATTTTGGCACATACTGTGATAATATGATGCCTTTCGGGCTTAAGAATGCCGGAGCCACTTACCAGAGGCTCGTCAATAAAATGTTTGAACAAAAAATTGGTAAAACAATGGAGGTATATATTAATTATATGTTGGTTCATTAATGCAGGAGATCATTTGGCTCATCTACAAGAGACATTTAATATTTTACGAAAGTAAAACATGAAGCTCAATCCTAAAAAAATGCGCTTTCGGAGTTAGTTCCAGAAAGTTTTTGCAATTTTTGGTCTCTCAAAGAGGAGTTGAAGTAAACCACGATAATATCAAAGCCATCGAAGATATCCCAGATAAATTGACAAGTGTGAAGGAGGTGTAAAGGTTGACCGGAAGGTTGGCGGCCCTAAGCAGATTTATATCAGGATCCACAGAGAAATGTCATCATTTATTTTTGCTCTTGAAAAAGAAGAATGATTTCGTGTGGTATCTGAATTGCAACGAGCATTGAAAGACTTGAAAAGTTACTTATCTCGTCCTCCACTAATGCCAAAATCGATGGTAGGTGAGCAGTTGTTAATTTATTTAGCAGTTTTAAAAGTAGCGATAAGTGATGTTCTAACCCGAGAGGAAGAAGGTATGCAATTTATTGTTTATTATGTTAGTAATGTTTTTTCAGGAGAGGAGACACGCTATCCGAACCTATAAAAATTGGCTCTAGCTCTGGTAGTCGCCTCTTGAAAGCTAAGGTTTTAGTTTTAGTTCCACCCAATAGCCGTTGTGATGACTTTTCTCTTAAGGAACATCCTTCATAAACCTAAATTGTCGGGTTATTTGGCTAAATGGCGATAGAAATTAGTGAATTCGACATTGAATATAAACCTAGGACTGCGAAGAACTCACAATTTTTTGCCGACTTCGTGGCTGATTTTAGTCCGGGACTGATTCCTTTAACTGTTAAAGAAGCAGTACTGGTGTCGAAAACTATATCAGGTATTTGTACCTTGTTTACGGATGGAGATTTTAATGTAAAAATGTTCGGTCTTGGATAGTGTTAACCACTCATTTGGGAGAAATCCTGAGTTAGGCCATTAGAATTGTACCATTAACTAACAATGAAGTTGAGTACGAGGCTTTGGTTATAGGACTTGAGTTAGCTCGGGGTATAGGCATCAAGGTAATTGAAATAAAGTGTGACTCGCAGCTGGTAGTGAACCAGGTATATGGAATTTTCTACACCAAGAAGGAGTGCATGAAATAGTACTCAAATAAAGTTTAGGTATTGCTTTATCGGTTCAAGGAATAGTCGATCATCCACATTCCAAGCGAAGAAAACATGGAGGCAGATGCATTGACCAATTTGGGGTCGTCCACGGAAATGAAGGGATCTGATTCCCCTGCGATAGTTCAATTATTGCATTTGGTATTGGACGTGGATAAATATTGTGAAGTTAACTCAACCAACCTCATTTAGGATT
This sequence comes from Nicotiana attenuata, assembly GCF_001879085.1. Taxonomy (NCBI): domain Eukaryota; kingdom Viridiplantae; phylum Streptophyta; class Magnoliopsida; order Solanales; family Solanaceae; genus Nicotiana; species Nicotiana attenuata. The sequence goes on from NW_017670447.1 coordinate 526,603, forward strand.
GAAGAGATGAGTTTTGAGAGTATTTAAGGCATGGCAAATTACCTGAAGATCAGTAAGCATCCTGGGCGCGTCAGACTAAGCTGCTAAATATTGCCTTGTTGATGTTCAATTATACAGGAGGTATTTTAAAGGACTATTGGCTCGATGTTTAGGGACATCGGAGGCTGATCATGTGATGAGAGAAGTTCATGAAGGATTATGCAAAAATTATTCCGGTGCAGATTCGTTGGTTATTAAATTAATAAGGGTTGGCTACTATTGGCCCCGGATGGAACAAGATGTGAAGGCATTTGTTCCAAAATATGACAAGTGTCAGCGCCATGCACAGTTAGTGCATCAACCGGAAGAACTTTTGCATTCAGTGGTGTCAACATGGCCATTCATGATATGAGGGATGGACATAGTTTGTCCCTTACCACAAGCGCCCATGAAGGTAAAATTTAGTTTGGTTCTAACTGACTATTTTACTAAATGGGTTGAAACGGGTTCTTACAAAAAGATCGGATAGCGAGAAGTAATTGATTCATATGGGACCACATTATCTGTTTATTTGGAGTACTAAAAGAAATTGCATGTGACAATGGGTCGCAATTTATAGGTTCCAAAGTCACAAAGTTTTTTGAAGGATTGAAGATCAAATGGATTACATCTTTTCCATACTATCCAAGAGCTTATGGAAAGCAGAGTCAATCAACAAGGTAATAATTCAAAATCTCAAAAGAATTTAGAATATGCTAAAGGTGATTGGCCGGAAGAGCTAATGGGAGTACTGTGGGTATATCGAACGACGGTGAAGTCAAGCACAGGGCAAACACCATTTTCTCTTGTGTACGGTGCGAAAGCTTTGATCCTGGTAGAGATTGGAGAACCAACCATAAGGTATTCCCAAGCAAACGAGGAGGTTAATAATGTAGCAATGCTGATTAAGTTAGATTTGCTCGAAGAACATCGAAATTTGGCGTATGTGAGGATGGTGGCACAAAAGCAAAGAATAGAAAGATATTACGACCGCAGAGCAAATCTTCGATATTTCAAAGTCGGAGATTTGGTTTTGAGAAAAGAAACTCAAAGTACTCGAGAGGTTAATTCCGAGAAGCTAGAACCAACGTGGGAACGACCTTACCGAATTTCAGTTATAACCAGTAAAGGTTCATATCAGTTGGAAAATCAAGATGGAGTTAAATTGTCGAGCAATTAGAACATGACTCACCTCAAAAGGTATTTCAGCTGAAGATCCTTGTTGATAATGAAAGTATGTGCTGCACTTTTTTTCCTTCGTCCAATTTTTGTTCCAATTGGGTTTTTCTAGCAAGATTATTAATGAGGCAACAATGTAAAGCATACTATGAAGAAAGGGTTATCGGCGATAGCAAGATCACTAGCGTTCGAATTCTCATACTTATCTTTGAACACTAGGGGAAATTATTACATATTAGAGCACTAAAAGTGTCATCAAAATCGGGGACTGTTAGAACTGGAGGCTATGTTATATCAGGACCGGGTACTACTTGATCAGTGCCGTAGAAATAAGTTGTACGAGTTAGCCACATGCATTGGCAGCTTTATTTAATTAAATTATTTTCTGTTTGAAAGTTAATTAAACTTCAAAAGCATGTGCCGGAATGAACAGGAGACGCCTTATTTAAGAGCACTATAAATATAAGGGCCATCTCTTATGAAACTCTCATAGTCAAAGAGTAGATTCTGGAAGTATGAATGCCCGAGATTAAAGCTATCGTACGTAAAAAAGATTCCTGAGCATTATCAGTTAAATAAAAAAGAATATTTCTTGCACAATATTTAAGCAAAAAATTTCTTCCATTACATAAAATGAAAAACTCAATAAAGAAGTTTTGGTATAGTTATAAAGGAAAAGTAAAATATATACATCAATTATTTTTGCCGGCGAAGCCTGAAGGAAGAGAATTGTCTTTGGTTTCTTTTGCAGGAAAAAGGTTATTCCGCATCCGGTTCAAGGACTTCATCCTTATCTTCTTCTTCTTCAACTTCCCCTCTAGTTTCCGAATACTCGGAGCTGGTGTTCGAAGAGCTTAAAGTAATGGGCCAAGTCGGAATGTCGTCGAGAGAAGTTGTCTCCAATCCATGAGCTTTGGCAATGCAATCATCAATATTTGCAATGCCTTCTTTGGCCTCCTCCAAAGACTTCCTCCTCATGTGATATATAGCATACGTTTTCTCGAGGAGAAAAGAATCTTCTTGATCTTGTAGTGTAGCTTGGAGTTTCTCGATTTTGGATTGAAGCTTATCATTTTCAGCTTGCGCTATGCTGATCCCGGAATCCAGGTCGGTATTGGCTCGCGCGTCCACGGTTCTGATCCATGACCTTTTTGAACTGCTCTTCCATTATGTCTCTTTTCTCCTCGGTAGCAGTAGCGTCTTCGGTTTCGGAACATAAGATAGCTTCCAAGTTGTTGATTATCTTTATAAAAGCAGACTCACGCTCGGCCACGATAGTTATGACATCATACAGTTCAACCCACTTGGCCTTGGCCTCCTTAAACTCTTCATGTAATTGAGCGGCTTCTTTGTTGTGGGTCATTCTTTCTTATTCAGATTGCTCCAGTTAGGCTTCGAGTTCACCCATTTGAGAAACTTTTGCTTTCAAAATTAGGAGGCGCTCGGTAGGCTAATTTCTTTCGGCAACAAGTTGATTTCGTTCCGTAGTAAGCTCTTCTTTGTCCAAAATTAACTTTTGCAGGCCCTCCAAAGGAAGGAGGTTAGACTAAAAAGGTTAAAGTTGAGGTTATGGAGGCAAAAGTTTAGTAAGGAAAAGAAAATAGAGAAAGATTAAAGTTGAGGTATTGTTGATCAGACATTCAGTGGAAAGATTATCCATCTTTCTCCAATCTTTGTCAGTGGCCAAGGCTTCGGGTAATTGGCAACCTCCATTGGTTTGAAAAGTAGGTGGCACTCATTCGAAACCGTGAAAATAACATTTTGTTTTCCCCTAGAGTTTTGAGTGGGTGCAAGATAAGTGTTCCCTAGATTTCTATGGTCGGATTACCTTGGAGAAGGAACTTCTTCTCTCTATTCGATTGGGAATGGCCGAGAGGTAGAAATCGGTGTAGAAGGTGTTGCGGTTATTGTAGAAGTTGATGACCGAGGAATGTTAGGGGTAGCACTCCTTAGAACAGAAGCGTCGACAAGAGCCCGGAGACTTAGCATTTTCAACTAGTTCTATTTCCGTGAAGAGTCCTTGAAGCTCTTAGTTAAGGTGTTTGAAGCTCTCCCGGCTGAGCATCTGGTTGAGCTAATAAAGATCTTTTTCTTCTTTGAAGAGGAATCGCTTCTTCATCAAGGACCACTGTGACAGGTCCAGTTGGAGCTTCTTTTGTTGAAGTTTCTGCCAAGTCCAGCCGTAAAGGTACATTTTCTCTTTGGTTCCTTGTCCTTAGGCTGGGGACTCTAGGAGGAAGCACCTTCACCGGAAGCGAGAAAGGCATCACGAACACTCTTCCAGTTAAGGAGATTTTGTAATTATTGTTGTGTAATGACCCGACCGATCGTTTTGAGCTCTTACGCATCATTTGAAGGTTTGAGGCGTTGAGTAGCTTCATTTCATGTATCATGACTTGTACGAGTGGCCGGAATCGAATTTCGGGAAGCTCGGAGTTGATTCGTATGGTAATTCTCAATTCGAAAGCTTTAAGTTGGAAGAGTTGACCAAGGTTTGAATTATGAGCAAACGACCTCGGAATCGGGATTTGAAGGTTCCAATAGGTTCGTATGATGATTTTGGACTTGAGAGTATGTTCGGGTTGAGTATCGGGTGGTCCGAAAGTATTTTGGCGCTTATTGAGGAAAGTTAACATTTTGAAGGTTTTAGAATTTTCTAAGCTTGGTTTGAAGTGGACTTTGGTGTTATCGATGTCCATTAGGGATTTCGAGCCTTGGAGTAGGTTTGTATTGTGATTTATGACGTGTGCGTAAAGTTTGGCGTTATTCCGGAATGTTTAAGCATAATTTGGATGCGTTTGTGAACAACTAATTTTTGACCACACCCAAATAATATATTATTTTAGTGCAAATATTTCTTTAGGTCTAATCTTGATGTTATAAATCTTTATCTTACTCTTAATAGATTTTAGTCGATTTAATTTTAAAAAAAATCACATAAAAAAAAGAAAAAATCGCAAGTATATATATATATGGTATCTCTTAATTAGAATTTTAATAAGTAAACTATTATATTTTTCTTTGTATAATTTAAACTTTAGTATAAATATTGGGTCCTCTTATTTATATAGTTTTCTTTAAGTCTAAAAGTAAGTTGGTTATTATATATGTGTGTATGTATATATATATATATATATATATATATATATATATATATATATATATATATATATNAAGAAAAAAAAGAGAGAGAGCAAAATCTGATCCCAACTCCCCATTTTCTCCACTTTACTCATGTCTTCTATCCATGATCACACACTCACACCCACATCTTCATATAACCACCCTCGTTCTTCTTTATAAGAACACAAGAAAAGAAAAAAGAATACTTTAGATACACAAAAACCAATCAGCCGTATTTGAAAAATAAAAAGGATTACACAAAAAAGGTAACCAAGACCCTAAGACTGCTAGAAGCTAAAAATACAGAAAGATACAAGAAAAAAGGCTGAAAAAGGCTAGCGCCGTATAATTCAAAAAAAAATCCATCACTGTCAAATGCAGCCGAAATTTGATTTCTGAAAATCCGTTCAAGTCAAGAGGTTTTCCGGCTCGAGTCCCGGCGCCGGCATTTGCTTGTATTTCCAAATAGAGAATCGTTAAAGGTTGTTGAAGGTCCATCTCCTCTTTCTCTTTAATGTTATTGTTTTAATTATTTGTGAATATTTGGCTTTATACATTTATGGACCATATCATGTTTGCTTTACCTTTTCTTGTTATTTGGATTTTATTATTCTTGTCTGCTATAATTCCATAATTTGACATCTAATTGTCTTCTGGTGACATTACTGGATTATTACTGGATTGAGCATGTAGTTAGTTAGGCTTGAATAATTATTTGTTATTATTATTGTTATAATTTATAAAAATATAAAAAAGGAAAAGGAATAAAGAAGAAGAATAAGTTGTTCGAAATGTCATGGAAATTTTATTTCGAAATAATGTGCTGTGTGTCGCTAGACGTTAATTGAGAATGTTAGTTGTTCAAAATAGTACTGGATCTTGGTATTTGGACTTAACAACTCCAAAGACTTTGAGTTGCTAGGGTAAATATGAATTTTGGACTTAGAGGACATGTAGCCTGTTTTAGGCACAATAATAAATTATTGTGGTCATGGGTACGGTTCCCGTGGCATGGATACGATACATGAATCTCAATTCGGGGATGCATTTCATATAATCCGATTATAACAACTTCGGATAATTCAAACCTTGTAATAAATCGGGGCGTGCCATCAATTGAATTTTCCATGGCCCTCGCAAACTTTGTTATTAATTTGGACAATCGTAGTTTGCATTAGGCTCGACTTAGACTATTATTGCGATTATGTATACGTTCCCGTAACATAATTGCGAATTTAATTCTTAAAGCAACCCGAGGGAAGCGTTCGCGCAACTTCGATCAAATTTTTCTTATATAATTTATAAAGCATGATTAATTGTGGACACGTATGCGTGACATGATTTTTAACGCGCCAAATAAAAATGAGTACACGTACGCGTGACTTAATTCTTTAATTACGAATAATCAAGCAATTAAAAGCGGTACAAAGATAAATGCACATAGGTCCTAAAAATGGGTAGTTGAACAATTTAAGCCAAGTAATAATCACTAAGCAACCGTGCTAGAACCACGGAACCCGGGAATGCCTAACACCTTCTCCCGGGTTAACAGAATTCCTTATCTAGAATCTCTAGTTCGCAGACTCTTTAAAAATAAAACTTCCTCGATTTGGGATTTAAAATTAACCGGTGACTTGGGACACCATAATTTATTCCCAAGTGGCGACTCTGAAAGATAAATAAATAATCTCATTTCGAATAATGTCACTTTAATTGGAAAAACTCCCATATACCCCCTCCCTCGGGGTGTGTAAAAAAGGAGGTGTGACAGCTCTGGCGACTCTGCTGGGGATAATAAGAATTCGAGCTTGTAATGTGATCTATACTTGGCTTTATTAATTTGATGTCATTACTGTGCTTTTTGGCCTAATGTGCTAATTGCCGCTTATTTACCGCCTTGATATTATTTGAATTGTATTAAACTGTCTTCTTACGCCTCCCTTATGAGTCTTCTGAATTTATGGTGCACACGTGCGCGTGGTCCACTTTTCTGTTAGAAGTCATACCAATTAGAAGAGGCTGGGTCAAGTAACTAGGCCGGGTAGACTTTCGTGCTCCCGGTACGTTGCCCAGCTCGGCTCGAGCTGTCCGCTTGGGTAAGCCAGGTCTAAAACACTCCCCCCAGGATTTAAACCTAGAATAACATAGCCTCATGCCGGATCCTGAGTAGGAACGTTTGTTTGCATCATGTGCATTTTAGGCTTGAAAGGTTCAAGAAGTATCAGCCTCCTATATTCAGTGGACTAGCATCAGATGATGCTCTGGGATTTTTAGAGGAGTGCTACCGTATCCTCCGTACCACGGGTATATCAGGATCGAGCGGGGTTTCCTTCACTACCTTCCAGCTTCGAGGAGCCGCCTATCAGTGGTGGTGTACTTATGAGTTAGAGAGTCCAGATGAGGCAGCTTCCCTGACTTGGACTCAGTTTTTGGATATGTTCCTGAGAGAGTATGTTCCTCAGAGCATCAGGGATGCATGGCGCGCAGAGTTTGAGCATTTGCACCAGGGTTATTA
>NW_017670447.1:533457-535518 GCF_001879085.1 Nicotiana attenuata
ACTGTCTTCTTACGCTCCCTTATGAGTCTTCTGAATTTATGGTGCACACGTGCGCGTGGTCCACTTTTCTGTTAGAAGTCATACCAATTAGAAGAGGCTGGGTCAAGTAACTAGGCCGGGTAGACTTTCGTGCTCCCGGTACGTTGCCCAGCTCGGCTCGAGCTGTCCGCTTGGGTAAGCCAGGTCTAAGACACTCCCCCAGGATTTAAACCTAGAATAACATAGCCTCATGCCGGATCCTTAGTAGGAACGTTTGTTTGCATCATGTGCATTTGACTTTGGGGACTCAACACAGGGGTTGGATCCGTCTAGGACAGGTGTACCCGAGAATTGTAAGACCATCTTGATGCATCTTATGTGCTACTTGTGCATTATGTTTGATTCGGCTTGTGCATGTTGACCGGCTTCTAAAAAATAATAAAATAAAATAAAAATATCAAAATTGAGGGAAAACCAGAAGGGAGGAAATTTTACTCGGTGTCTGAAAAATCTCAGTATTTACCCCAAAAAGATTATTATAAAATAAGCCTAATTTTTTTTTAAAAAGTGTCATCCTATTCCTGAAACCTATACAGAACTACGCGGGTCTGATTCTCACCGGATGTGGGATACGTAGGCAACCTTCATCGGGTCCGGCCCCCAATTTCAAAAAATCCAAAAAAATATTTTCCACTTTTTTTTTAAAAAAAAAAATCTTTCCCCCAAAAATTCAAAAAAAAGAAAGAAAATCGAAATCCAAAAAAAAATATTTCTTTCTTTCTAAAATTACCAAAAAATGGAAATTCAAAAATATTTTCTTTATTGTTTAGAAGTCTTTCCTTCGAAATTTAAAAAAAAATGAGATAGAGAATTCAAAGTTCAAAAATATTTTCCTTGTTAAGAGCTTTTATGATTAGGTTTTTTTTAAGAAAGTAAAAAAAAAGAGATAGTTTATTTATTTTATTCTTGATCTTCCCGAACTACGCAAGATCTGATTCATGTCTCCACATGATACGTAGGCAACCCACATCAGGTTCGATCGAATCATTTTGAAAAAAAAAGAGAGAATAAAGTTGTAAAAAAGAAGAAATAAAAGAGAGAGTGTTTATTCTAACACACTTGTTGTTTTGAAATAAAAACTAATTAAAGATGGTCGGTTTGTTGGTTTGCAATGGCGAGTCACACAAACAATCCAAGATCCTCAGAAGTAAAGCATCTTCTCAACAAATGGAACAAGCACCATTGTTGTTGATCCAAGATCAAGAAAAGGCAAGTAGGCAAGTTGGCGGTAAAAATTAAAAAATGAAGGCAAATGTGGGATTGACTTTACCAGATTTGAGCAATAGGACATGGCCTGCTCGGGATGATTTGATGATGGGAATTTCATCCAGTATTGGAAGTCATAGTAGCCATTGCCGCGGCAGAATAGAAACAAAAAACGGGCGCCAACCCTGAAAGCCCTATCAGATGGGAGTCTCGGTAGCCGGTCTTGCTATCTTTTCTGCCTTTCGAGTTATTTCAGTGTGTCATCCGAATGTTTTTACTTTACTGTCTTATATTCTGATGTAAACCCTTCTATCTTTTTTTAAATATTCAAATAAATGAAATCAATATTTCATCATCCATGAATGTCTCATTTATTAATCTTGTCACCTTTCTTATTCTCTTGTCAGTTCTATAAATCCAGATTTTAATAACATGACATGCTTGCGGACTTCATGCCCAGATCCTAAAACACTGTCAGATTTCGAAATAATGAATCAAGAAGCAGAATGTGTTGAAGATAAGGAGTGTAAGAAAATAAACAGAGAATTGGAACAGTAAGCCTAAATCAAATTCAAATGAAGCCGCCCTTACTTGATTGGTTTATGGCACTGAAGCCGTGATACCAGTAGAAGTCTAAATTTCTTCCCTTCGGATCATTCTTGAAGCCGAGATCGAGGTGAAAATTGAGTCAAGACCCGATTGAAACATTGTCTTTGATTGATGGAAAGTGATTGGCCGGAGGCCACCATGGGCATTTGTACAACAAAGAATGGCCCATGCTTACAAGAGAAAGTACGGCCCAAGAAACTTTGAAGT
>NW_017670447.1:536122-538736 GCF_001879085.1 Nicotiana attenuata
ATGATTGACCGATGCTTTAGAAATAGGTAAAACTTTAGAAAGAAGTACAAAAGACAAAAGGCTCACAAAGGCAACATAAAGTTAGAAAAAGGTTAAGTACCGTCATGGCATAGTTTAGAAAAAGACCAAAGGTTCTCCAGAGTCAGAAATTGCAGTTGGTATTGAGGAAATTATCAGTTGCAGTTGAAATCATTAAAGAAAATGAGCCGAGATCAAGAGATTGAAATAATCAAGGCCACAAACCGACCTCCATTTTAAAAACTAAGAAATCTTTCTTTGTTCAGAACAGGAACAGAACAATTTTAAGAAATAGTTTGTGAAAACACGAACACCACCAAGTGAAGTTCTCAAATCCTTGATTTTTTCCAACATACATGTAAACATGCCATTTTTAGTTTCATTATATGTAATCAATACCCTATATTCAACACATGGTACAACATCCCCTTGCCTCATCTTATAGCCAACACAAGGTACTACATCCCCTGGTTGCCTTACTTCTTGTTGCAAACATAGGGTACGACATCCCCTAGTAGCATTTCAGAGAGCCACGAGCCTCATTTTATTGCCAACACAGGGTACTACATCCCCTGGTTGCATTTTTATTTTCTACATAGGGTACGACATTCCCTAGTAGCATTTCAGATAGCCACGAGCCTCATTTTATTGCCAACACAGGGTACTACATCCCCTGGTTGCATTTGTATTTTCTACATAGGGTACGACATCCCCTAGTAGCATCCCAGAGTGCCACGAGCCTCATCTTATTGCCAACACAGGGTACTATATCCCTGGTTGCACTTCTTGTTGCAAGCATAGGGTACAACATTCCCTAGTAGCATCTCAGAGTGCCACAAGCCTCATCTTATTGCCAACACAGGGTACTACTTCCCCTGGTTGCACTTCTTATTGCAAACATAGGGTACAACATTCCCTAGTAGCTTCTCAGAGTGCCACGAGCCTCATCTTATTGCCGACACATGGTACTACATCCCTTGGTCGCATTACTTTCTACCTACATAGGGTACGACATCCCCTAGTAGAACCTAAGAGTGCCACGAGCCTTATCTTATCATCAACACAGGGTACTACATCTCCTGGTTGCCTTCCTTCTTGTTAACACAGGGTACGCCATCCCCTATTATTTAAAAAACGCATTTTTTTTCTTTTTTTTAATTCTTTATTCTGCAATAGCACAGATAGTTTCATGTGTTTTCAATAACTCACAAAAATTTCCTAGTGCAAACTGGGGCAGAAAATTTTTGTTCGTTTTGTTTGTCTGTGTTGGCTTGTAGGTTTTTCTGCAAAGCACGGATTTGATGTGCAAAAATAAGATTTCAGTTCTTTCCAGAGAAAGTGAAACGTTTGATCTCAATACCAGGCGCAACCAGCTTTGGCGTAATGCATGCAGAGACATATGGTCAAGATCTTTCTTCCCATCATCCAATCAAAAATCAAACCTGGGAGAATATTTCATAGTCTGTTGCATCGAGAGCATCAAGTTTCAGTCTAATGTCAATGGGAGAAGCAAGTCAAGAATCAAGACAAGACTCCAGATGGCATTTAGATAGGAATTTTGTAACTATTTGATTTCAAGAGTATGTAATTTTCTTTTTTATTTTGATGTAATAGTAGGAACCGCGGATCGTAACCTCGACGGACCTTCGCTCGACTCTCCTTCTGAGAATACTCTGTGACTCTTATTTCACTTGAACTACACGTGACCTGATTCCCTTATAACCCGGGATATGTAAGCTGCCTAAAACCAAGGCTCGGTTGCATCTTTTTCTTTAATCTTCTTCTCCTTTTCAAATAACAGTGAGGTCAAAAATCAGTCACCTTGTTCATTTTGTTTGCCTGAAAACTCTCCATGTTTCCAAGCAAAGAGGGGCATGCTGTGAACAACTAATTTTTGACCACACCCAAATTCTATACTATTTTAGTGCAAATATTTCTTTTAGGTCTAATCTTAATATTTTAAATTTTTATCTTACTCTTAATAGGTTTTATAAAAAAAATACAAAAATTATTCACATTCTTAGAGTATAATATTTATTTCTATGTTTAAATAGAAGAATATATATATATATATATATATATATATAGTATTTTTCTTTGTATAATTTAAACTTTTGTGTAAATATTAGGTCTTCTTATTTATTTTATATAGTTTTCGTTAAGTATAAAAGTAGTTGGCTAATATTTTTAGCTATGCATTTTACTTTCTCTTTTCTTCATTTAAAATAAAATAAAATAATAAATAATAATAAGTAATGCTATCTTAAAAAATTAAAAAATAAAAGAAAAGAAAACAAAAATAAAGCTAACAAACGAACAAAAAAAAAAGAGTCACGTCCCTTCCCCTCAACCCCCTCACATTTACTTAGCACACACGCACGTAAATCCACTTGTTTATCCCACTTTTTACCCTAATCCCATTCATCAGATTTTGTACCTTTATTTGCTCCACAATTGATGCCCTATACAATTAGGACTTCTATATTATCTAATTATATAACTATTTATCCTCCATTATCTCTAATTCAGTTACATAACTCCCTCTTCCTTTTTCACGTAAACCTCCCACTCACACACTATCATATGCACACACAGT